>NC_137828.1:23416270-23708770 GCF_963921795.1 Nannobrachium achirus | reverse complement strand
AAATGCTCCTGGCATACAGTCTGGAATAACGTAAGAAGAATTATTAGTACCCGGTTAAAGCGGAAGTGAAGCCTCTTCTTCACTTCCGTTTCCGTCTCACATCACGCACATTTATCATTATATAAATAAAAATCATCTAAGCATATTTAGCTTACTGCTTAGCAGAAATTAAAAATTTTAAATATTTTCTTGAACGGAAATGCCAGTTTCCATTACTCGCCGTTCAGGAGCTGTAGTTCCAGACTCTATATAGCATTAGCATTCAGAGATTGTGGAATAGTTGTCTGGCTACATGAGACTAGTTTGTAGTTGTTTTGTTTCTGAGTCCCTGTATCCTGTGGTCCCATCTTTTCCCATCTCTGTCCGGGGGCCGGGGGCGGTCCACACCAATGCAACTCCTTGAAAATAGCCGATCTACATGCTCACAACGCCTCGCAGCGCGAGGCGTTGTGAGCATGTAGATCTGCTATTTTCACATTGCATTGGTGTGGACTGGCCTTAAAACAGTTTTGCTGCCTGGCTTAAGAGGCTGTGTCCACCAAGGCATTTCTTTCCTGAGCGCAGCTTATGTTTTTAATTGTTTACAATGTTGAGTGCCGCGTTTTTTTGGAAACCCAGCAACATGACTCGGTGCACGTGTGTCATTTCTATCTGCTTGCCGAGAGTTCAAATATTTTCAACTCTTTATTTTTCTACTTTTATTATTATTATTATTTTTGGGTGGAGCGGCTTGTGTTTTCAGCTGGGAAGAAGAAATGCTTTGGTTTGACACACAGCCTAAGAACATGGCCTCTCCTGAGAGATTCTGTTATCTAGCACTGTCAACAGGAAATGCCCAAGTAATACAAAATGTATTGCTTAGCCCTCTTCTCCTCCCTTGCTCTTATTATCTCACTCTCTGACACACGCACGCACGCACACACACACACACACACACACACACACACACACACACACACACACACCTTTGTCAATAGTCGTAGATGCAGTCTTTATTTGGTACAGCACATGGCAACGGTCCAAGATTGACCTCTGGCTCGCTGCCCCGGTGTGAAATACATTGTCAGCGAAACACTTTGTCTTAAACTCTGTTGCGACAGGAAAATCAAAAGTTACAGAAGCATGCTCATGATGTGAAGGCCGTTGGCCTCTTGGGGGGCATTTAATCGTACGTGCTCGACTGGAGCTCTTCACTGGAAGAGGGCCAGCTTTGTGTCCGGGTAGCTCAGTCAGTAGAGCTCTCGCCTTTTCGACCACCAGGTCATGGGTTCGATCCCGGGCACCGCCAACCTTGCGTATGAGTAGCACGGCTTGGGTGCGGCAAGTGGTGCGGTAAGTACTGGGAGCTGATGGTAGGTGTGGTGCTCCACCTCAGCAAACCATCTCCCAGGGCTATAGTGCCTTGTGAAACGGGGGGGATTAGCCTTGTTCCTAGCCTTACTCATCTGCAAAGAGAAAGCCCTGGTCACGACCTAAAGCAGAGTGTGCGGGCGAGAAGAGGCAGCACTTCCGTTGTACGTATTTCCCTCGGAAACTATCTTTTTCGACCCATCACAACACTCGTGTCATTCACGGAGAATGTAAACAGATTTGTAAAAGCCTCAGTGTCATTTCCTCGACCTGCTTACTTAGTTGCTCACAGTGTCCACCGCTTGCAGTGAATCTCTACCTGTATCGTAAAGCAGGAAGAATTCAGAGGAAAGAGGATAGTGCTTAAAGGGATAGTTCATTCCCAAAATTACTTTTTTCTTTCTTTCTATTGATTACTGACCCCATGGAGACTGTTTTTGTCGCATCCCTAAGCCAATAATTTGAAGAGACTCTTTTGTGGTTTTCCATAGGGAACAAAGCAGGCTCTTTGTGTCTCCATAGGGAACCACTGCTGGTCATCAAAGTATTGGCTTAGTAATGCGAAATAAAGAAAGAAAAGAAAACACAGTACATGTCCATGAATTCAAGTCTCCCTGGGGTGAGTAATGGCTCATTTTGGGGGTGAACTATCCCTTTAAAAACAGAGCTTGTTAGTAGCCTGCAAGATCAGCCCGAGGGAACGTCTGTGTTTCTGTCTCTAATAGTTTTCCTCTGCTGCTGCTCTCTCTCTCTGGGTTATCTGAGCCTCTTGTGATCCATTCTGTCTGGTTAAAAGTCTTTAACTCTCAAATACCTGGAACGCGCCCGAGTCGCGTTAAATTTGAACAACTTTAACCATTAGTTTATGCTTTAACTATTGAAAAATAGCAGATATACAAGCTCACAGCGTGGCACCGAGTGCCGCGCTGCGAGATGGTAGATCTGCTATTTTTGAAAAATCGTGAAAATGTGTGCAAGTCTTTGAATATCTTTGACCCGATCTTTGACCCGACTTCTAAATCCTTCCTCTAAATCAGCTGTTCTCAAAGTTTTTCATGTCAAGGACCCCCAAAATCACATTATGTCGGCCGCAAACCCTTATCTCAATGTGCACACATTTTCAAGATTTTTCAAAAATAGCAGATCTACAAGCTCGCAGCGCGGCACTCGGTGCCGCGCTGTGAGCTTGTATATCTGCTATTTTCCAATAGTTAAAGCATTCAATAATTGTAGGCCTAAATGGGATAAGTGCATCTGAAGTGCAGGTCTGCTCAAGGCTCCCTCGGGGGGAGTCGTGTTGTTTCGGTTGCACTCTCTGAAATATGCCTTTTTAACACTATTACCCAAATGCAATCATTTATGTTGGCTTTTCCCTTTGCTCCGCTCTCCCTGTGATCTCATTGGTGGATGATGTTGATGGAATCTTCCTCCGCAGGTCTGGGCACCCAATCAATGTTTTTTTTAACCACTTAAACCCTAAATCCTTTTTCCCCCTCTATACAAAAATCTCCTCGCCAAAAGAATCTACAAGCTCACAATTCGGCACAACATGATGCATTGTGAGCTTGTAGAGCTGCAACAGAATGTTGGCCCTACCCAGATTAGGGATGCTAGGGTTCCTGTGGTTAAATAGTCAAATGAAATCTGTGCCTTTGCAATCTTACTAATCATGTTCCGGGTGCTCTCTGTTTCTCCTCTTATCCACTCTTCCCCCTTCCTATCTCGTCTGTCTAATCCCCCGTCCCCCTCCTCTAACCCCGTCCCGTCCTTTCCCCCCCATCCATCCCTGGGTGTGTTCTCTAGTGGTTGCCCCTGGGCCGGGCCTGGGCCCCGTTCCCATGTCCCAGTTCGGGACCATCTCGCGGCAGATCTCGCGGCACAACTCCTCGAACTCCTCCGTCTCCATGGTCTCGGCCACGGGCACCTACCGGCGGGCGCCGTCGGTCACCTCCCAGTACTCCTTGCAGCAGCAGCAGCAGCAGCTTCAGCTTCAGCAGCAGCAGCAGCTTCAGCAACAGCAGCTACAGCAGCTACAGCAGCAGCAGCCTCACATTAACGGAGGCACTCCGGGCTATGGTCAGAACTCAAGTAAGACTAATAACTCCCCCCTTTTCAAGCCCTTGTTTAGGTAGCTCTCCCCTAGCCTGGCATTGGCCATACTGGTTACGTGGATTCACTCACACGTTGTTCATCCACCGCATAATCAGTCTGGCGATGCCAGGCTAGCTCTCCACCACACCAACGTCGGCGGCGGTAAGTGTTGGAAAGCGCCTCTTTTTTTATTGCCATCATCAGGTCGCAAGTTACTATGAAAAGCTCCACCAGCTGTCCGTCCCTCCGTCTGTCCCTCTGTCTGTCCGTTGCGTCACGTCACACTTTTGCCCCTACTCTTATCCCTGCCATTCCCTGGCACCGTTAGCCCTATCGATGCCAAACTTTGCACACACACTCATTGGCTGCCAAACCACAACCTCCACCCCTCATTTCTCACATGGCCCTCTTCTAGCGCCACCATGAAGCCGATTCTGGCAACACATATTTTTGCACACTGCTCCTACAGATTTTGCCCTAAAATCACACAAAGCAGTACACAGAATCTCTAAAGTCATGTCATTAACATGGATCTGTCCCATTTCCCATATTCCCTCCTGATTGGCTACCATTGCCTTCTAAAGTTTGCTTATGTGACCTAAAGGTCGCTTATCTCCCGATTAGGGAGTCTTACTGGTATATATTTGTTTGTGGGCTTTTATGCCTTTATCGATAGGACAGTAGACTGACAGGAAATGGGGAGAGAGATGGTGGCGTGACACGCAGCGAAGGTTGTCGGGATCGGGACTCGAACCCGCAACATGCCGTCAGGCATCAGAGCCTATGTGGTATGAGCCTGGACCATTAGGCCAGCGGGCACCCCAGAAAGCGCCTCTTGCCCTGAAAATCTGCTGTCGAATGGCCGATAGCGTCGGGTCGCAAGTTGTAGGGAAGCGTCGAAAGCTGACAGATGTCGGATAACTGCGCCATAGTCGCCGTCTGTCGGCTCTCAGGTGCATTCAGCAACTTTTTATCACGTCTTCCAACCGACTGATCTCCCAACTTCATCCTAGTCTGTAGTCATCTGTTTTGTGGAGAGCTACCTTTACATTCATTAATAAGTATGAGGTTCATACCAGGCTTTCGTGCACCTGGTGCTGTCACCACCCATCAAGAAAAGTCACTTAATGTCCAACAGTAGATGACACTGACAAATCTCAGGGCTTCAGGCAACATAGCCGGCAGAACAGAAGTTTGCAACCAAGGTCGAGCTTGAATTTCTTGACTGAATTATTGACTTTCTGCTTTTCAGTGAAAGTCTGGAAGAAGTGCAGCCTAAGGCTTTTTTGCTTCGTCTGACGACGGGATGTCTTTAGTATTGATGTGTAACGCCTCGTCCTTGGATCCCCACCAGATAATGACACAGACAGCCGATATCTGTTTATGATAGACGTGGACTTGGCAGCTTTTTGGCCTCACCTAAAAGCATACTTTGAAGGCGATTAGGAAGAGTGGGCACTAAGGAAAAGTGTTTAATGTAAAGTAAACCTGATTAGAACATGATTGAACATTTGATAATTAAAGACCTAATATTTCTGCAATGGCTATGATGCACCGTGCATGTCACATCATGTATACTTTGCATGACTTAAGACCATTTTTCAAATATTTTATCTTAAACATTTTTGGACAAAATAGTACATTTTACATTGAGGTGCCCACTCTTCATTAGTGTCCACTCTTCTTGCATCCATTTGACGTATCCCTCCACGCACGCACGCACTCACTGACTGATTTCAGTCTCTGGGATTCCATAGAAGCCAGCATGTCCTCCATGGAAGCATGTTGCGCAGCGAAAATGGACGATCTTATATTATATTACTAAAACCTAATTTGACTAAAAATAAATTTACATATTGTTTTCTAGGAAACAGCGCAAGAGTGTGGGGCTCCTTTCACACTGTTTCACAATCATATAACTTATGGCAGGATTTAATTTTTACTTTAATCCACAGATGCCTAACTCCGCCTGTCTGATTAGATTGGGTCTGGTTGGAAAATACTAGTCTCTAAACTGTAGTACTTTAGCTCCACAAGGTAACCCGCATCCCAAGGTGTCCACTCCACTGACTCAATTTAAGCATCATTTTTTTTGTGGGGGGTGGGGGGGATTATTTTTGGGTTCTTCTGTCCTGTGTGACCTTGCTTAGACTTGACTGTAGTGTAGAAATAGTATAATACTGTCTGTAACAGGTCTGCTCCTCAACACATCATCTGTGTTCTAAACTTGGAGGTGGCGTTGGAACCTCCTGGGGAAACCTGTGCCTGTTTTAAGATTTTAAAACGGTGTCACACTGACAACACTGTGACATTTTAAATGGAAGGAAACATAATGGAAGGCAATTAACTCATGGACCTGTGCATGCATCGTCAACCTGAATTATATTAGTCCGGCTGTCCCTGAGGTGGGGTATGAAATTTGGTATATTTATATTTGGTTTTGAGGTAAGGTTTAGGCATATTTTCTGTGAGGTTAGGGTTTATTCGACACACCGAAGAAAGAGGGAGTCCCATTATTGACACGTACTTGAATGTCAGCAACAGGGTTCAAAGGCATTCGAGTGGCCATGCACAGGGATTTGGGGATTAGGCTGACAGAGGTATTGTGCAGAACGTAGTCATTTAGTTTGGACTGGTTCAAGAGTGGGTTAAACGGGTGCAACAAGTCTGAGTTGAATCAACACTCCCAAAGGTTTTTGCTGTGTGAGAACGAGGACAAATCCCACGCAGCGGTTAATCCCCCCCGCACCGGGTTCATCCTCCAAATCTCTGTGACCCCGGCGCAGATACCATGAGGAAATCCCGTCACGGTCACAACAAGCGTCACTCCAACTTTTCCGCAGCAGCAGCACAGTGTCACCGCCAGCGCACGGCACGCGTGGTCTAATCTCACCGTGTCACTCCTGTTCACGTTGCACTGACTGTCTGGGTGTGGTGGTGGGTGTGTCTAATCTCACAGCGCTGGGATTACGTGTGGGTTTATGCCTTTTCCCCCGTCTTTTGTCTTCTCTGTCGGTGTTGTTTGCTTGGTATCGGTGAAGCACTCTTTTTTTTTTTACCCATTCAGAACGGGTACACATTATTGTGTATCATTATTTTATGCTTTAACTATTGAAAAATAGCAGATATACAAGCTCACAGCGCGGCACTCGGTGCTGCGCTGCGAGCTTGTAGATCTGCTAAAAAAATTGTGAACATTAGAATTTTGACCCGATTCCATAAGTGTCTTTTGAATCCTTCTAAGATTTTTTGAAAAACCTATGTTTCTATGTCAGCAATCTGGCTAGCCATTGTCAAAGAAAAGGTCCTTTTCACTTAAATGGAGCTCAGTTAGTCTGTTCTTGAGAGTGGTTCTCTCAGCTTTTCATGTGAAGGACCCCCAAAATGATATGTATTTGGCCACGGACCCGCATCTCAAAATATTTAGTTCCAGGGACCACCCAGAAGCAAAATTTGAGTTACAAACGTTTGCTTTGAAAATACATATATTCAAAGATTTGCCCATATTTTCACAACTTTTTCACAAAAAAAATAGCAGATCTACAAGCTCACAGCGCGGCACTCGATGCCGCGCTGTGAGCTTGCATATCTGCTATTTTTCACTGGTTAAAACATTCAATAATTCTAGGCCTAAATGGGTTAAGGAGCAGGTCACCCAACAAATTACTTAATTTTACATTAATTACACACGCCATGACGCCTTGAATTCATGGAGATTTCTATTGTTTTTGCCGAATTCCCGAGCCAATCATTTGATGACCGAGGGAAAGATGCTTATGTCTCCGGCAGGATAACTCTGCAAGTCTCCTACTCCGCCCGGTCATCAAATTATTGGCTCAGGAATATGACAATAAAATAAATCTCCATGAAAGGCTTCATGATGGAAGTCATTTTTTTTGGGTGAACCTTAGCTTTAACAGTCTCCTATCCATTCTCGGTGACTGATTGATTGTCTTGTATCCTCCTCCTTTCCCCAATGTCATCCTCCTTTCCTCTACCTTTCACTCTTCCGCTCCCATCCTTTCTGTCCTCTCTCTCTCTCTCTCTCTCTCTCTCTCCTTCTCCCCCTCTCTCTCCCTCCTCTCCGTGCTGGCTTTCAGTGTCTATCGCCCCCCCTCCTCCACCCATGGCTCAGCTGACTCCACAGATCCCACTGACTGGCTTTGTGGCCAGGATGCAGGAGAGCAGTAAGTTCAGAGAGAGAGAGCCCCAGACAACCATCCATCGACCTCCTCATCCACTGCCTTATGTCCAACTAATCTCTCCGTCTGTCTGTCTCCTGAACACGTCTGCATGCACCGTGGCTTGTTGTTGCCCTTCTCTTCCTTTTGTCTTGACTAGAGCAGTGGTTCTCAACCTTTTCAGGCTGTGACCCCCAAAATAATCATATTTTAACTGGGGACCCCCCACCCTGACGAGCACTAAGAGTTGAAGCTTTACATTTTGTATAACACGGTTCTATTGTGAAAATAGCAGATCTAAATGCTCACAACGCCTCGCAACACCAGGTGTTGTGAACCACTGGTCTAGACAAAGTGGTTCCCAGACTGGGGGATCAGGACCCCGCCAAATCATTTCACGGGGTCCCCAGATGATTAGCTTAATGTAACAGTACAACATTATTTTCTCACTCAACACAGGGTATCTGTACATTTTAAAGTTACAATTTAATTATTTTTAAAACCTTTTTGATTCCAAATTGGCCAAATATCTCGTAAGAAAGAGGCGTTGTGAGCTTGTAGTTTGGCTATTTTCACAATGTTTATCTGTGGATCCGAGTCAAACTAAATGTAATACCTGTAAATCCAAGTGCTTGTCAGTTGTCAGGGTGCGGGTGGCGGTACCCAGTTCAAATATTATTTTGGGGTGTTGTGGCCTGAAAGGTTTAGGAACCCTTGGTCTAGACTAGACTGTCTCACCCTCATCATCAATGCGTTACTAACATACAATCATCAAAGACGGTATTTTGTTTGTAAAAGGTATCTGACGGGTTCAATCATCATCGCCATAGAAAGAGTGCGAGGGAAATTCAGTTGTCATAACAGCAGCACGGCAGAAAAAGCAGGACAAGATACAGATAGGGGTAAAGAGATGCATCTAAGCTTCCAGAATATAATTCATACTACATAAAAAGAGGATACCTAAAAAAATGAATAAAGGATATTTACTGTCCTCTCTCTTAGTTCTTTTCGCTTAGTTTTAGGTGTACAGTAAGTGACCTTAAAATGATTGTTTGGGGATGTATTTATCTGTATTGAGAGTATACACTTGTAGTATTCTAGATTTGAGTGTAAGGTGAAGGACTACTGTAGGTGTGGACAAAAACATTGTGGGCGTAATTCCAGGGAACGGGAGACTCTGCTGCCCCCTGTTGGCATTTTGCGATACCAACAGATATATTGCAATAGCAATGCAATCTTTACTGACGGTTTTGAGTTGTGTTCTATGTTTGAAACATTTATGAGATGATGCCGATAATCTGACTAAACCATGACAACGTAATTGAGTTAAATGAAGTGATTTTTTCTCTGTCTCACTGCATTTACTAACTAACATGAGCCAGCATAGAGTAAATATCATTGTTGGGTTGAAACCTTGTCTAAAACCGTTTTGTATTTATAATTTTAAAAATGATTTAAAACAGTGAAAATAGCTGATCTACAACCTTGTAGATCAGCTATGTTCTCTAGTTTTGTGCGACTGTCTTGTATGATGAAGCAGGGCTTCACTTTACGGGGGGGGGGGGGGGAACATATAAATTTGAAACTTGGACAAGGTTTCTGCCCGATAGTGACGATATGAAACAATGTATGTGTGTGTATGCGTGAGTACAACTTCACCGTCAAATCAGTAGGGATTTAACAGTATAAAACACTTGAGAAGCTTTATGCCCAAATATCCAGAGGAACTTGAAACACGGAGACAAGATGCAAGCATGTTCATCACAAATTACGTTTTTTTGCATGACCCCCCTCTGTTTACGATTATTATGCATGATTCTTTTGCCGTCTTATTAAACCAAATCACGCTTCTTGGCATGGAGCATGCCATGCATATACGTGCACAGACCAGGCCCTGTAGCGTTATTCCTGATTATGACTCTCTCTGGTCCCATTGACCATATTCACACAGTGACATCATACTTGAGATGACATAAGAGCATAATGTTAAAAAGGACGACTTCAGCCATTTTCAACATCTCTTCATGTACTAATAATAATATGGCACCATTTTTGACTGCTCAGTCTCATAGGAAGAAACTCGGTCAGAAACTCGCCTACCAGTGACATCATTGACGGATCTTGAGCAATTAGCCCTTCACTAAGCCCCTCCCAAAAAAGCTTGCCAAGCTTGCCAAGGATTGCCAAGGCAATCCTTGGCAAGCAGGAAGTTATTCTAAGATAGCATTGGCTAAAAGCTTTTTTAGTAGGGGCTTAGTGAAGGGCTAATTATATGAAGACAGGTTGAAAATGGGGCGAAGGCGTCCTTTAATGTCTCTGTGTAAATACGGTCGATTCTGAGCCATGTTCACCCATAATCTCACTCTCTCTCTCTCTTTGTTCGCCGCTCTCTTTCCAACAGTCGCAGACACACCCACCCCGCCCCCCCCTCCCCCTCCGGACGACCTGCCCCTGTTTGACGACTCCCCGCCCCCTCCGCCCCCCCCTCCCGTGGACTACGGGGAGGGGGAGGAGGACGAAGAGGAGGTGGACGACGTGGACGCCGCCGTGGTGCACTACAACGACCCCTACGCCGACGGAGACCCCATGTGGGCACCCAAGAACTACATCGAGAAAGGTGCGTGCGCTCGAAAAGGAGCAAAAAACATTAACCACTTAAGTCCTATATATTATGGTATATAAAGGTAGGGTGTGATGTAATGTGTTTGAGCTTGTAGATCTGGCATTTTTTTACCCTCACTACATATTTATGTTGCAGATTCGACTTGTTCATAGATTCCATCAGTGTTGGATTCATGTTAATGTGTATTTTCAGACTGTTAACCACTTAAACCCTCAATACTTAGAAAAGCTGTACTTGATCTGCTCTATAATGCATTATAAACAGACTTATAATGCATTTTAATCTGCTTGTATTACTGTATAAGTATAGTTATAGGAACTCATAAATACCATTAATACTTAAAAACAATGATCATAGCACATTATATAACCCATGTTAATTCTCATAGTTGTAAGATGTTATGATGCTTCATAATATAATGCATTGTAGTTACTGTTAAAATGCATTATAATACGGTCATTACAATTCACTATAAACTGTAATTTGTTGCTTTAACAGATTATGGACAGTTATTCTAGTTGACCATAAGTCATTATAGAATGTTTTTAATGTGCTATGAGTCTTGTTATAAATCATTATAAGCATTAATAAGTTCTTATAACTATAATTATAGTGTTATACGCAGATTATAATACATTATAAGTATGTTTATAATGCATCATAGACATAGGAAGTGTGCAGCCATGGACCACACATTTGAGACAAAATGGAGCAAATTTAATTGAAATTGAACTTGGACCAGAGTGTTGCCTAAACCAGTGGTTCTCAACCTTTGGGTCGGGACCCCCAGAGGGGTCCCCAAATAATTTTGGGGGGGTCCCCAGATGATTAACTTAATGTGCAACACTGTTTTCTCACTCAACAGTAAACAAACCAACATAAAGTTTTAAGTGTATATCACATTTCTAAAATGACAATTTAATTACTTACTTAATACCTCTGAAATGACGCGTTGCGAGGCAGGTTGATCTATCGAGTGCTGATCATTTCCGGTTGTCATTGTCATCTGCCGTCGCCATAGCGTTGCTTAAATTCGCTATTATTTTGGCGGTCGCGGCCTGAAAAGGTTGAGAACCACTGGCCTAAACGTTAGCTACCTTCTCCTTTTCCTCCAGTGGTCGCCATCTACGACTACAGCAAGGACAAGGACGACGAGCTGTCGTTCATGGAGGGCGCCATCATCTACATCATCAAGAAGAACGACGACGGGTGGTACGAGGGCGTCAGCGGCGGCACCACCGGCCTCTTCCCGGGCAACTACGTGGAGTCCATCATGCACTACGCCGACTGAAGAGTCACCGCTTATTTATTCAGTCATATCTCGTCGCCCCCGCAAAGAGACAACGGACGAACTTGACAGCAGAACGGGCTCCGTAAGACGCATGAGCCGTACAGTATGTGCTTTGTTTATTTCGATATGACGGAATGTTCTTCTTCCCCCTCGTCGATAAATGCAGATAAATGGAAAATAAATATATATGTATTTAGTTTATTTTTGGTGTTATATTGAAGGGCGGGTGGGTGGGGGGGAACGTATATGAAAATGTGTAAAAGCCCCCGAGTCATAATGTTTGTCGTGTGACGGGAGCATAAATTAGGTATAAAAGAATTAAAGGTTTTTAAAAAGATTGGACTGCCCCCTCTTGCTCACGTTGGTTTTGCAGTCTTTGGGGACTTTTCCAAAGAGATGGTTTGGCACAAACTGAAGGATGTACGTACATTAACTGCTCTTCCTGCCCGCACAATGGTTCTTCATAGAGCATTCTTCCAATCAAGCCATTTCCTTAAAAGAGTTGTTCATTCCCAAAATGACATTTTTTTTTTATCGATTACTCACCCCATGGAGACTTGAGTTCAATAATATATTTGTTTTTTTGTTTTTGTCGCATTCCTAAGACAATAATTTGATTAGAATAATTTTGCCTGGGCCTACAAAGATTATACAAAGAGCCAAGTATTGGCTTCAGAATGCGAAGAAGCAAAAGAATATTGAGTAATTGATAGAAAAAAGTCATTTTGGGGGTGAACTACTCCTTCAATAGGCTCTATGCACATCAGCCATATTGGAACAAGATTGGGCTTCTTCCTTACCTCCTTGATGATTCTAACGAAGGCTCTGTTCCACTTGGTGTAGCAGCAGTGTTTTCTTTTTTTTTATTGCATGGACCCCCATAACTCTGAGAGTGTACAAATGGAACCAAATGGACCTGTAGGTTCCATGTGTACACTCTCAGAATGGATCTGTAGGTTCCATGTGTACACTCTCAGAATGGATCTGTAGGTTCCATGTGTACACTCTCAGAATTACACACCGGCCATTTGGAACCCCCATAAGGAACCATGAGGGTCCCTGGGCCACAAATTTGAGACGGAATTGAGAAAACTGAATTGAAATGGAATTGAGATGAGTGTTTCCAGTGAGCCCACATGCAAGAATATCAATACTCTTTACTCTGTTTTGACTTGGAATGGAACAGAACGTCAGTAGAGCATCGCAGCGGAAGTGGTTTACGGGTCCCACCAAAACATCTCCCATTCATTTCCCCCATAGACTTTTACAAAAATATTTATAACAATTATGTTAAGCCCAATCTGGGAACCCATCGTCAAAGAAGAAAGGGCGACACCTATCGGTCTGTGTCTCTTCCGTAGCGTTCTCTGAGGCTGTCTCGAGAGATTATGTTAAGCCTAGAACCAAGCCATCCAGGATGGCAGTGAATCATGACCATAAAACCTTTGATCCTATATGAAAACACATTTTAATATTTAATTATTTGATTTACATTTAATAAATACCCTTTGTTTAGCGATTTTCAAAATGATCTTTTCATAGAAACAAAGGTTTCATAGAAAGTCTATGAGGAAATGAACGGGAGATTTTTCAGTGGGACCACTAAACCATGCCCACTGCGATGCTTTAATGGCATTATTGGTAACACCTGTGAAGGAAGAGTCCCAATTCCTCCCCAATATGGGTGCTCGAGCCATAGAGCCCTTTCCATGTGAATATACAGTATCAGCTTTGATGGAACGAATGAAATTGAAATGTCCTCCTCGCTTGGAGGAAGCAACATGATCAAATCAATGATGTATTATTCACCTTCAGTGAAAGTGTTATTGTTTAGTTGTAAATAATATAATAATGTGAGCTGCAGCCAATTGGGTAGTGTAAATTCAATGAATGTCGATTATTATACTGTTTTTTTCTTAAGCCGTCTGATACATTTTTTCCCTGGTTTAGGATTATTCTGTCTTCTATTCTCTGATCAAAGTGTTAATCACAATGGTGCCATTCTGTCCGACTCGTCACCCCGATCTAATTTGGCCCTCCTGTTCAAGAAACTAACTAACCACATTGTCTTCTCCGTATATTCAGGGGTCATCGCCATGCTGGCTTGTGGTGGACATTAATAGTCAAAATTCCATTTTTGCCACAGACATACAAAATGAATGGACAATGCTATTAACAGAAACACATAAAGAGCTAGCCCTGAATGCTCATACAGGTCTGTAACTCTGAGGTCTGTACAAATGGAACGGGTCCATTTGGTTCCATTTGTACACTCTCAGAGTTAAGCAAATGAAACATTTGTGAACCACAAGAACTAATTGGACTCCTAATGTGTCATATTAAATGTGTTATACATATTCTTAAGAAAACCTGGAGACTTGACATTCAGTAATTGAGTCTTGGGATCAAAATAAGAAACATTATAATGGCGTCTAAAAAACTGTGTACGCATTGATGACCACTGCATATATTGTATATCAAATGTTCCTGAAGCAGTTTGCTCCTGGAATTCAAGTCTTGGCATCATTACAGCATGCATAACTCTAAAAAAAAAAAAAAAGGATGTATTGGGTTACGTTTAAAATGCTTCCATTTATGTTGTAAATGTACACACCATCTAGGTTATTTTATTGTTGAAATCACTGAATTTGTTTAGACTCCAGAGGTCATTTTGTTAGACTGTTTTGTTTTCTATAAGCGCTGATTTTTGTATTAAAATATTTGAAGTCATTGAAATTTGAAAGGTTCTTCCAACTAATCACAGCTACATTATAGAGTATAGCATTTTGATTCATAATTTAAAACTTCTTGACAATAGAACACATTCCAGTTTTGGACCATTTCAGCCCAATCTCATTTAGTTTGTGTCATCACTGTTAATTTTTTTTTCCTTCTTTTTTTTTTACTAATGCAAAGCAAAATGTGTAGATAAAAAGTAGGATAAATCGGTAAAGCACCACGATTATAATAAAGAATGGATATTTCTGCTGATGGGCAGAAACCTTGTTATTTTATTTTTTTGTAAATGAAAGTCCTACTTCTATCATACAAGAGTGTCGCACAGAGGTTTATATTGAAAATGATAACAAAGGAATGGTTTTGGCGTGCAAGGTTTCCACCCCACAGCAATGATATGCAGTGTTGCCGGATACAAGAAGAGTGGGCACTAAGGAAATTGTCTATTTTATCCAAAATGTTAAATAAAATATTTGAAAAATAGTCTGAAGTAAAGTATACATGATGAACATGCACGGTACATCATTATCAGATACTGTATAAATTTACCCGATGATTGATTGGATTGTAGCAATTTGTTGCAATTGGCGAATGTTCAAGCATGTTCTTTACTCAAGACTTTTTTTTTTTTTTTTCAATATTTCATTTTTTTACATTTTGGGGGAAATAGACAATTTTACAACAAGGTGCTCAGTTCTCCATAGTGCCCACTCCTCCTGTTACAGTATTGCCAGACCCACATAATAACACTGCCGTTAATACACTTCAGACATCAGTGGAGACCAATATGACAACTATTATACCTCTACACAGTCATCACCCAGAAGGAAAACAAGTTTCTTCTGTATTTTTCCCCCCACAACTGACAACTGTCATCTTTTTTAACTGTAGGGCATCAGTTTCATAACTCAGGTCTTTGAAGTCAAAGCAATGCTGTGTTTTATTCGTTCACCTTTCTGACTTTAAGACCCAGCCTTAAGTCACAGTAAACAACAGGATTTTTTTGACTTGAGGGTTTCTTTTCTAATGCAAGTGGAAAATAGACGTATTTCATCTGACTCCTTAACACGTAGGCTACTGTAACAGATCTCACTCTGATGTGTTTCTCCTTGAATCATTTAACATGCATTCATTGATGTTTTACATTGCAGGATATTACGGCTTAATGCCTTGATAATTCTGTCTGTTTGCTTTAGTATATATATCAAACAAAAACCAAGTGTTCCGGCTTCAGTTGTTGAATCTTTATCTCTCTGCCCTTAATTTGTATATATAATATGTTAATTGAGAAATTAATGTACAGTCTTTTATAATAAACAATTCTACTATGTAGCAGTTTGCCTGAGCGTGGTCATTGGGCATCAGAACTCAAACAGAGAGGTACCTTTGTAATAAGGCCATTTATTTAATCATTTATTCCTCCTAATTTAGTTGTTGCTAGTTCCACTATGTGTATAGTGGCGGTCACTGCTGACACCTACTGGTCTTAGGAGGCATGTAAGTAGTTCCCAATTTTGTTTTAGCTCAAGAGCCAAACCAGAAATTAGACATTTGCCAAATTAGTGAAAATAGCAGATCTACAAGCTTACGCGTTGCTTTGTGCCATGTTGTAAGCTGGTAGATCTGCTATTTTC
The DNA here is from genome assembly GCF_963921795.1 of Nannobrachium achirus. NCBI lineage: Eukaryota > Metazoa > Chordata > Actinopteri > Myctophiformes > Myctophidae > Nannobrachium > Nannobrachium achirus. The sequence continues at coordinate 23,692,864 of NC_137828.1, read as the reverse complement.
ACTAGTTTTACTTTTTTTTTTTACATTTATTTCGATCTTTTCATTTTATTTATGAAATACTTTGTTGGAATTGTTTTTAATTCAAATAAAGTTGTGAATTTATTTATTTATTTTACATAGGAAACCTAAAATAGGGGATATTTACTCGTGATCCATAAAAATTCCCACTGGGAAACAGTGGTGTAAACAACTATGTCTGTCTGTGTCGGCTCAGGTGCACAATCGGTTCTGCCAGTCTGTATAGACGGGTTTCTGGTCCACGTCACGTTTGATTCGGTACCAAAATTAGCCAATGAAACCAGCGCTCCCCAACACAACAGGTTTGGGGATTGGACGGACTGATTACATGATACAGTCACCTGTGCATTTAGTCTCAATGTTTGTAAACAAGAAACCCGTCTATTGGTAGAGAGCCACTGTAACAGACACCAGCCACTGCTTTTTCACCTGACAAGAGTTCCATGACTGGGTGGAGTGTGTGTGTGTGTGTGTGTAGTAAGTAATCTCTGCTAAACAGGCATGGCAATACCCTGACAGCCACGTTCCCAGCCTTTTCTCATCTCTGACTGACATGGTACAAAGCCAGACTGCAGTAACTACGAACAAAAATGTGCAACATTGTTTTCTCGCTCGACAGTAAACAGACCAACATACAGTATAAGTGTATACTTATACGCGGCCTGAAAAGGTTTGGGAACCCTGGAACTATTCAAGAGGCTGGAGGTTCACATCCTGCCAGGGCATGAATTTCATGGAGGCCATGGCCGCCGTTGCCCCTGAGGGGCCAAACCGAGGGCCTCAGTTTGGCCTTGTGCCCCTCAAACCAATGGCATGACCTGAGGCCACAGTGGCCTTAATGCCCCAGCTGACTGTACCACTTTCTCCTCTGTCTCTTGTCAATTTGTAGACAGTAGACACCGATGTCTCTTTGTCATGTGTTTTTTGTTGAGATTCTGAAATCTTAACTCCGAGTCCCCATCTTTAAAACAATCCAGTGACTTTGATTGGTGCAGGATCAGATTGTAAATACCATCATGTATCTATTTCACTGCAGATTAGGTTATCATCCCTAACCCTTAAACTCAACAAATTCTTTCAATGGACTAAAATCTTGTTTCATTTGATGGCCTTCCTGCACTGGCATTTGGCCTTTGTGCCCTCAAAAAATGGACACCACCAAAGGCCAAGTGGCCTTGCCTCTAAAATGACGGAATTCCAGGTCTGCATCCTGCATACCATCACCTCTTTGTAACAAATTAAAAGGACACTTGACTTAAAAAACATGATTTGTTTTATTTGTGTACACCGTCACTGTGGATGTGAAGGCCTCTGGCTGTTATGGAGTAGGCTTGTCACCAGAACCGATACTTCGGTACCAACTCGATGCCAAATGTGACGGTACGGTACGGTACTGACTTTTCTACAAGTACGGTAGTACCGAAGTACCGTTGGTACCGAGATGCCAGATCTGGCCGCTTCTTTTGTGTTGTTTTTGGGCTGTAAATGAGCGGTTATCTGGCAAGCCTCACAGCAGGCAGTCGGAAGACACACGCACAACCCTCACAGCAGGGTCTGATGCTGTGATAACGTTACGTGGACTACCACGCTTTAAGGAGAAAAACAACAACATGCAACATGGCGGCGGTACACGCATCTGCATCGCGTCGTCTCCAACCAGCAGCGACAGCTGCCCCTTGAGAAGAAAAACTAAACAAAAGTCGCGTATAGTACGTTGCATTCGAGCCTTTCGAGGATGAGCAGGGATTAATAGGTGATCGTCAAAAACCTGTATGCCGGCCCGTAACCGTTTCCAGACGAAAGGGGGGGGGGGGGACACACATCCAACTAGCGAAACATCTAAAAGACCGACATCCAGACTTGTACAAAGAATTCAAGGTGAGTGCATTTGAATTCACGTGTTATCATTGTTGTCCATATCTAATAACGTTACTATGGTGAGCCCACACAGTAAATGAGCTGCCTGGCAAAGTAACGTTAAGGTTGTGTCCAGCCTCGTCACGGAGAGCAGCCCCCTTCTGTCCCGCATAAAGTTACATAAAGTTGCAAGGCAGCTCATTTACTGTATCGCCTAACGTAACTCGCCTAACGTAACATTAAAAATCGCTGGAATAATACATACACGTTATTCTTTGTTTGAGAAGGCTGGCATTGATGTTTGGCCAATCTTCTTCTAGACTTTTTTTTTTACGCTAGGATTGTGTGTGTGTGTGTGTGTGTGTGTGCGCGTGTGTGCGTGCGGTTGTAATAATAGTGTGTGTGTGTGTGTGTGTGTGTGTGTGTGTGTGTGTGTGTGTGGACAGTGTGGTTGTAATGGGCTATGATTTGTAATAAATATCACTAAAAATCGTCATTAAATGACTGCTTGCACTGAGAGAGAGTGTGTGTGTGTGTGTGTGTGTGTGTGTGTGTGTGTGTGTGTGTGTTTTTGTGTTTGCGTGTTATTACAGCCTATGCTGTTTTCATATTGTTGCTGTAGTCAGTCACTTAGCTACACCTACTAACTGAAATCTCAATGTTCTTTTCACAGTATCAGCCAGAGGAGGACTTTGACAGGGAGGACAGGCCAGAGCAAAGCCAGCAGCAGCAACACACACACAGCCAACACTTTGATTTTATTAATGATAAAAAATTTTAAGGCTACATGCACATTATTTTATTTTAATCATTTAAAGCTACGTGCAACTTCTGTTTAAGCATACAGTATTGTTGTTTGTTGTTCACTTCTAATAAAGGAGTGTATGTTGAACTACATGGGGTTTATTTATTTATTTTATCGTGGTATCGAAATAGTATCGAGAATCGTGGAATTTCAATGGTATTGGTACCGACTACTAGATTTCTGGTATCGTGACATCCCTATTATGGAGCACTTTGTTATTACAGTAGTATCTTACAAGGCCATGTGATCAATGACTTTTGGCCTAACAGGGTATGGACGGATCATAAATCCACACATACTGTACACACCAATGACAACTCATTTGGAATTACACAGATTCTTACGTTGCCTCTGCCCGTAACCAGTACGTGTAACTTGAACCATACTTCTTCTAGAGTGTAGAGTATAGTTCACTAGCTCGGGGGAGGGAAGCAGTTGCTCTTACAGTATTGTACAGTGAAAAGTCGTGTCCCAATATACACATGGAAGAACCCTCCCTCACTGATGCCATTATGATAATTCACATAGATTTCACCACTATAGAAGCTTTGCATTGAAAACCGGTTCTGCAAAATGGAAAGAATAAACTTTCTGAATTATATTATATACACTAGCTATTTTAAACCTATTTTTTGAGCGGTGGTAGACCGCTCCATAGCATGGCCGTGTGTGTATCCGTGTATGTATGTATGTATGTGTGTATGTAGCCTGAACTACCACTCAGTGACCAGAGAGGGTGCTCTTGAGTCTAGTCTGAGCATCAACTGCAATACTCTCTCTCTCTCTCTCTCACACACACACGCACACACACAACCACCGCTCAGTTCACACGGGTGTGATTTTTTCACCTACTGTTAGCCCAGGCTTTTCTTTGTGTATGTAAATCAGGAGGGGCCAATATCAAACTCCTGGACCAAATGTGGGCACTTACAATACCGTTTATATTTTCTGAAATATTTCACTTTTATTTCATGATATTTATTTATTACTACAAATATGGAGTCATTATGTCTCATAAGGTCATAGATGAGTTATGAAAGATAAGAAGCCACATAAGCCACGCCGTTAAGACCCTGCCTTGCTTTTTGTTTGTTCGCTTTTAAATAAGGTTTAAAAAGATTCAGAGAAACATGATCTTTGGCAACCAAGAATTCAACTTTCCTTAATGATTCTCACCAATAATCTTCTTGCTCAAGTTTGTTTTCAATTTCCCACTTGGTGGATATTTCATTTTGGAATGAGACTCTTCAAATATACTTTGTTCAGATTTTTGGAAAGGTGTTGAGTTAACCGAACAGGTCAGCCGAAACGATCGACTTCACAGTCAGCTCTGAGGGTTCCCTGGATGTTGTTCTGACAGCTTTAAAAGTATTTTCACATGGCAGTTTAGTGTTGTTGATCCCCCCTCCCCGCCCTGTCCACTACCAAAATAAAGGTCCCAACAGTGACACATCATCACAGCGTGCAACATCTGGTATCAACATGACACCAGCGAGGGTTCCTCAGACCCCAGAGCAACTTTAAAACAAACACCCATCGCCTCCTCCTCTTGCGTTATTTCTCGCCTGAAGTCTGACTATGATGTCATCCTCTTGTCCTTCCTGTGGATGGGTGGGTGGGGGGTCTGGTAGCTGCCTGGGGTGAAGAGCGCCCCCCTGTGGGGTGTGGAGGGAGGTTCACTTGTCGCGGGTAAGCACCATCTCCGTGAGTCGGATGAGGGCGTCGCGTTCCGCTGAGGGCCGGAGCAGGGCGACCTGCCGGATGGCCTCTTGGCAGTAGCGCTGGGCGAGGTAGGTAGTCTGCTCCACGCCGTCACTCTACGGGGAGAGAGGAAGAGGAGGAAGAGGGAACAACATGTAGAGAGGTGAGTGTTATATATTTTACATGGTAATGGAGTAGACCAGAGGTCTTCAACGTTTTCAGGCCAAGTCAAGGAACCCTTAACTGAGAGAGAGAGATGAATACATATTGTATAAATGCGTTATGCTGATTTTCATCGACTATGTTGGATTTGTGTTAATGTTTTTTCAGCCACTTCAATCGTCGATACGTAGTAAACTTTCACTCTTGGTCTGCTCTTTTTGGCCTCTACACCAAACCTCTTATCTTGTAGATCTGCTATTTTTGTCTAAGGTTCTCCTCAGAATAGTGATGCGAGGGTTCAACGTTTTTAATTGAAAATAATTATATCACACAAGGATTTGGTGGCACCCCTGTAGTAACTCTGAGGGCCCCCTAGGGGTCACGTCCCGGACCCCCTGTTGAAGACCCCTAGAGTAGATATACAGGTCAAATATAGTTATCAAAGAAAGTTGGTTAGAAGGGATGGCAGAGGGCTGAGCAGATAGCAATGCAGTTCCACAACTGGAAAGTCACAGGATTGGAAATGTACATAAATTGAGGATGTTAAAACACTGGTTTCTTTCAAAATTCGCCTGAAAAAGACATCCATCAGGAGACCACAAGGGGAGATAAATGTAAATTACCATCGAAAGCAGGTGTCATTCATTGCAGCCATTTTCCCTTGTTCTCCTTTATAGTGTAATGCATTTGCTGTGTATGACATGTATATGACATGTATTATTGCATAGGACTCTTTTTTTAAAGATTTGTTTTTGGGCTTTTATGCCTTTATTGATAGGACAGTAGACTGACAGGAAATGGGGAGAGAGATGGGGAGTGACATGCGGCAACGGTCGTCCGGATCCATGTCTATGTGGCAATGCCTAAGTGGTATGCGCCCGGACCAGTAGGCCAGCGGACGCCCCAGGACTTTACATAAACTATTCAATCCTATGGCAGCCATACGTGCTTGCACTTACGATGGGGAACCCCCACCCAGACAAGCATGAGGTACTGTAAGTGAAGTTCACAATGATCGCAATGTGAATTATGGTCAAGAGTCCTGTGTTCCTGAGCAAGACACTGTGTCATCAACTAAAAGGACTATGATGTAAGAATGGTTGTTACTTTCTAGCCATAAACCTCCGAAAAGGAGTGTTGTGTTATTATGGTTCTCACCTCCAGGACATACTGCCATGCTCGTTCTACATCCCCAGTAGAACTAAACCGCCTCATGATCATCGCATGGAGTTCAGGAAACTGAAACAAGTTGGAAGGAAGTTCAGCTCAGGGTATGCTCAGACATACTGCATACAATTTACGCATGCAGCAGACACTCTTTATCCAGAGTGACTTACAGTAAGCAAGGTTAAGACATCAAATGCATAGAGACAGTGTCAGTGTAGTGCCTCAGTAATCTAGGATCATAGGTAAACCAAGAACCTATCATCAGTCTACTCTAAACATTATAATATCAATGAATATTATGTACATTGAAACTATATACACAATAGGATGCCAGGTCAACAAATGAACCTGTGACGTAGAAATCCTACTTAATTTATGGACTTTAAGACTAAAGCCCAGAGGAATTGAAGACTCCCAAAAGATCAGTTCACTTTGACTCAGATGCAATATAAAATTATACAAAAAGGTTTATTCACAGCGCTGTAACATTCACACATCAGACATGTTGCTTCAGCATGACAAAAAGATGGACCGACTTGCCCTCCCTCTCACAGTTCATGATTAATTTGCTAAAACAAAACATCACTCTTCCTTCTCTGCAGAGCTCATTAAACGCCAAGAACTTATCTCTTTCTCACAGCCATAAAACAAAGAGGCCACTATGTGGCAACTATGACCTCCTTACCTATCCTCCCTCATCCCTACCAGCAGCTGTGTCTCAGGGTCATGCAGCACATAACATCAAAATATAATAATATCTAATTCACTTCACCTGGCATCTGTCAAAATAGAATGCCATCTACTGTATCTAAATTACATTTTAACCTTTGCATAAGACTGCATGGTCGTCAAGGCTAGGGCAAGTGAATACCATTAATGTGTGCATGTGTTTTCGAGTCACACATTTTGGACACAGTATCTCTCTGTGATTAGGAATGTGCTCTGTCTGGAGCACCAGCCAAAAGCAGTGTCATTATCTTGACACCAGCCAAAAAGCAGTGTCATTATCTTGACACCAGCCAAAACCAGGTGTAACAAGATGTACCCTAAAACAGCTATCCAATATGTAGCCCATCAATGGTGCATGTAATAATAATAAAGCGTGTCATATTAAATATAATGTAATTGGGTTCCGTTCCTCACCTGTTGACAGGCAAACAGGACTGGGCCGGTGGCTAATCCCAACTTGAGGTCGGCAGCTGAGGGCTTCCCCAGCTGATTGGCACACGACGTGAAGTCCAACACATCATCCACCAGCTACACCAGACACAGGACAGAGATATATTTCAGTATATCGATAAGAAAGAGAGGATGTGCATCAGCAATGGGTTTTCTCAGTGGAGTGCTAGACCTAAAGTCCAGTATATATAAAAAGTAGGAATTAAAAATTCCAAAAAGGTAGCACATCCAAAACTTTAAATCAGTGGAGGACAAAGTACTCACATTTCCACGTTTTCTTATTGACACACACCAACAAAGAACACTTAAAGGTGATACACCATGCATTTAAAAAGTATTTATGTCATATTGTTTATGTCCCAAAAACGTTTTTCAAAAGGTTTGAGGCTAAATTACCACTCCTGAATAGAGAGCCTCTCTCATTTTTGAATGGCTCTCAGAGCATTTCAGCTGCAGTACCACCTTTGGCCTGAACTGCGCCACCCCCCCAAAATCTTTTTGAAAAAAAATTTTTTTTTTTAGAAAAAAAAATCTTTTGAAAAAAACATTTTTTTTTGAAAAAAAAAAAAAAAAAAAAAACGGCCGATGATGACGTCACAATCGGCAGCAAATCTGGACAGCCTGTTTTAAGAACCCGTGGGATACTTTTAACCTTTGCCTTCTCAAAACCAGAGAAAGACACAACGGTCAGAAATGGGACTTTGTGAGGATAGAAGGTGCTAGTGGGACCCCAAAAAAAGGTTTTAAAATAGGAAAAGTGAAATTTCATGGTGTATCACCTTTAAGCGTTTCTGCTATGAGCCATCATCAGAGCTCTGATTATTGGAATGTTTAATACCTACATTTTATATACTTCAGTATGTTAGAAGTATTATCATTTTATATCCAATTTCACAGGACAAGTCGCCTAAAAAGAATATTGCAAATGTATGGAAACATATCATGACTCACTCTGTGGAGGAAGTATCTATGGCTAGAAGATCAAAAATTACCTGAAATGCGATGCCTACATTCCTCCCATATTGATAGGCTATTTCATGGACTTCGGGATCAGAGTTCACCAGAATAGACACCTTGTATGGATGGGGATATACAGTCAACAACAAAAAAAACTTTAACACTTCAGAAAGAAAAGATCCTACTCAAAGTCTGTGGTATTTGTGCGTAAATAGAACGTACATACTGCTTTACAGCTGTTGGCGATGAGGCTCGCCGTCTTCTTGAAGGTTTTATCGAGGTAGTGTTTAAATCTTTCATTCTCATTCTCCTTTGAGCCCAGCTGCATGAATTCACCTGAAGGAAACAACCACTTTTGATCAACCATCCAGCACCAATAGGTCATCTTGTGGAAGTATTTGACAGTTCAACAATGATAACTTAAATGACAAAAATATGGATATTTGATGAGTTCAGTACCTCGTACCAGGTCTTCAATGACCTGTGAAAGCACAGAGACCACTGAGTTGTTTCCGATACGGGCCAAGGCCATGGAGGCAGCAGACAGGATAAAATCTCCAGCCAAGATAGCCTAAGAAATAAGATAGAAAACACTACTGTAGTATTTTAATTATTCAATAGTATACAAAAAAAAAATCTTTCAAATCAAATCAAATCACGTTTATTTATAGTGCGCATTTAAAAACTACTTCCATTGTACCAAAGATGATCCCAATACTTTGGCATAGCATGAATTTAAGGTTAGCTAGATTGCCTTCTCTGTTACCATGGAAAATGTGTTGATATTTCTGTGTCTGTATCAATGGTGGAGTGATTTATTTCATATTTCACGTGAGCTTCATCATACAGTAATTTGAGGACAGCTGGAGACGATAGCATACTGTATGTTGACCAATCGAAATGCTTGGACGAAAGCATCCATATAACTATAGTACAGTCACTTCTCAAAAAGTCAAAATTATTCCATTTCAAAGAGACAGTTAATTCATTAAACTAGACCGGGCTTGATTAGATATTACAAACAATGGGTGATTTATAAATAAACGGGCACCAGCCAACTCTGGAACGATGCAAATTGTGACTGCATGTTCCACCAGTTCATGCAATACCCATTGATTGTACATGTTGTCAAGAGTACCCGGTGTGCTACCCGCTATCATATGACTGAACGACCACATAATGGGGATCCGGATCATCGCCGACACACACACACAGAGTTTGGTTGGACGGTGCACGATGCATGCGTGGGACAGTCATACCTGTGTCTGTCTCACTCACTCACTCACTCACTCTCACTCTCACACACACACACACACACACACACACACACACACACACACACACACACACACACACACACACACACACACACACACACACACACACACACACACACACACACACACACACACAGGTTTGCTAATGTATAGATATAGGGTGCCATGGCATTGGTCCGAAATCTCATCGTTCCTACATCCCATTAGTCAGAATCTGGTGATGTTAACCTGGTGAAAAATACTATGCCTAAACCTAACCCTAACCTCAGTAATACTATGCCTAAACCTAACCCTAAAACCTAACCCTAACTAAATTCGGACTAATGAGATGTAGGACTAATGAGATGTAGGACTTATGGGCAGTCCCCAGATATAGCTACCATACGAGGGGAATATATGGTAAAAGGATTAAAACAACGTGGCCAATAACTGGTATGATTGATTGCCCACACCTTTCTTTCACCCCACACTTCATTGATGGTGCTCTTTCCTCTCCGCTTGTCGGAGCCATCGATGACGTCATCGTGCACCAGGCTGGCTGTGTGGATCATCTCAGAGATCATGGCTATTGACCTCTGACCTGGAAGCAGATCTCTATACATGTGGAGTGGGAGGAGAGAGAGAAGAGGAAGAAGACTCTCATGTCGTTACGAACCTTTGTCACATTTCATAGAACAAAGAATGAGAAATAAAATGAGATATGGAGTGTGGTTCATCGTTAGGGCTGTCACGATATGACATTTAACATGACGATTAATTGTCGAATAATTGGCGATTAACGATTTAATTGTGTTTTTGTCATTGATAATTACATTTCTGTTTGGCTTTTAGGCTTTGAAGTTGTACATGGCAGATATGACACATAACCTAAATATACAAATACATTACTGACATATTTGACAATTTACTACTTAAAAAATAACTTTGATAGTGGAAATAGCCGATCTACAAGCTCACAACGCGTCGCGATGCGACGCGTTGTTTTTGACTCTTTTTTAAATATATGAACGTTTTTCAACATGGAAACGATTATGACGATTATGAAAAATAATCACGATTATGTCAAATAATCATGATTAGACGATTATGTAATAATTGTGACAGCCCTATTCATCGTTACCAGGTCCAGTGTACTAAATGTATTCTGCCTGTGTCTACAGCAGTGTTAGCTGACGTGTAACTATTTAGTAAATCACTGTCTGGTTTCCAACTGAGAGCGACGATATGACAGCGAAAATGTGTATCTTAGTTTGTATGTCCAAAACCATACATAAGAACCAATATTCCAATGGATCCAGTGTAGGTATTATTTAATCACAAGCTCTTGTTAATACTTTTAATTGGTTCAATATTTATAAAACCAACAGCTATTTTCGATATTTTCACTAAAAGTGCCCTTTTAGACATTTCAGCCCCTGCCTCTCTAACATTCTCTGCACGTCCCTGTTCTTACCCATCTCTGTTGCTGTGGATGTTAAGAGCTCTGGCCATCAGGACGACTATCATGGGTCGAAAGGCCTTGCCCTTCCCATCAAAGTAGTAGTCGCACAGAGACCTCAGCTCGTCTCTAGACACAAACAATTCCTACAATGTACAGGGGGTAACAAAGCACATTAATTGTCATTGCAGACAAGGAACAACAACTTATAATAAGGTCCAAACAACGGTTTGACGTTCAACGTCAAACGACCTTCATCAGTTATTTGTCAAATTCCTGATGACGATTGTTTGATCGGAACATGGGAATAATAAGCCTGAAGGACATAACAACCTTTTTGATGTCATCGTACAAGTGCGTGAGGTCTTTTTGTGCTAGCGTGAAGGGGTCCTTCAGCTTTGCATCACTATGGATCTTTTTGCAACAGCAAAACTGTGCTGAGGGGTACAGCAACCTTGCCTTGTGCCTGAGGGGAAGAAATAGAGGGCTACATTTAGAGATAAGATTAACATACAAAACTGTATTAGATTCCTTAACAAGAACACAGTGCCGCTGTGCAATATGTCTATACTTATGATATTGAGAGTATCATATCGTCTGTCATTTTGTATGTTGTAATATTGTTGTGATAAGTGTTTCTTTATCTGGTTTAAAAGGCTGAATTACAGTCATGTTATGTAATTTTCTTCTAGCTGTTCATTATTTTGTCTTTCCACACATAGTTATTATATAGGCATAATAACATACGATTAATGAACAAAAATCTAATTGTGTAAATATTTTATGAAAACACAAAGAGACACCTCCCACAAAATGTTCACAACGTCTATAGAGGTATTTGGTCAAACCATCGTCCAGTTGAATTAGAATTCAACTCACCTGCTGAGAGATCTAAATATTGAGTTTGTAAGTACAGGATGTAAGGAGGAGGAGGAGGACAGCCCCTGGAAGATCAAATGACATGACAACAATAAATACAACAAATCACTACAATGGGTAATTAATCATAGCACAAGTACATTAACCTCTTCCACACCATTTCTGTGGGGAAATATGATTTCTCTGCTACTTTACTGAACACAATGTTTCGTTAAATTGAATACACAGGTAGGGCTGTCACGATATGACATTTTACATGACGATTAATTGTCACTCAAATAATTGGCGATTAACGATTTAATTGTGTTTTTGTCGTTGATAATTACATTTCTGTTTGGCTTTTAGGCTTTGAAGTTGTACATGGTAGATATGACACATAACCTAAATATACAAAGAAATTACTGACATATTTGACAACTTACTACTTAAAAAATAACTTTGATAGTGGAAATAGCCGATCTACAAGCTCACAACGCGTCGCGATGCGACACGTTGTGAGCTTGTAGATCGGCTATTTCCACTATTTCGGACATTTTTCAACATTCATGATTATGACGATTATGACAAAATAATTGCGATTATGTCAAATAATCACGATTAGACGATTATGTGATAATTGTGACAGCCCTATACACAGGACCCAAATGGAAACAAGCCATAGTGCTTTCTTGGGTTATCCTTTTAGGATCCTTTTGTATGGAACTTTTTTTTTATAAAGTAGTCAATCAAACAAAACGGGTTGACAGTTATATACTGGAATGTGATGTAATTTTGGCATTGCAATTAAAATAGCACACTAGCCCATTAGCAGCACAGAAGTTAATTTCATTATCAGTTGAACTACAGTTGAACTTGCTCAACATGCTTGCACCACTATTCAACAAAGAGGATCTGGGTAGTAGTGGCCAAAGCATTTTACAGTTACACATGGCAAGCTTTGCTTGGATGAAGTCTATGGATCCAAGGCTAACTAACACATGGCAGGGACAGGGTTAGGGAGACAGCTGGCTAAGGTTAAGGAGACAGGGCTTACAGTAAGTACAGTAAAGCAACGGTCCTGCAATATCAAGTAGTAGCCTGCAGGGTCCCTGACACATCCCTGACCTTTACAGTACACACATGGTGCTGAATGAATGCAAACCAATCAAGAGTCAAGACTCAAGAGCTAAGACCCACAAATTCAACATAAATGAAATGGACCACCTGGTCCAATTGGTTTGCATTCCAGTTGTCCAGTTGAATAACTAACAAATGTATACATTTTGCTGAATAGACATTTGTATTTGTGTTCAAATGTTGATCATTATGCAAAACCAAAATGTACATTACACATGTGTAACTCATCTGTAGCTACAAAGGTTACACATTTTGAAGAAATTTGTAACAGAGTTATAAATAAATCTATGCATTTGTACCCAGCTGCCCAATGCCCAACTTCTCTGTCCCTGCCAGGGGACTGGAACCCATGGCATTCAATGTAATGTCCCACAGCCACTCATACACTGAATGACCTTTGGGTTTGACAGCACGCCCTACCGGGCTGTATGTATCCCAGTACAGTCCACACATTGCCCGGGGTTGCCTGGCTGTACCTGAGTAGCAGCTCCCGGTCCAGGGACCGATCGCAGTCCCCTCGCGGCCCCGCCGCCCCGTGCCTTCAGAGCGGACACCGGCTCCAGGAAAGCTGCGCTGGAACAACTTGTACTTATACTACTCCTCCATCTCCAACAGCACAGCCTCCACGGAACCGCCATGTTCCATTCCACCGCTGCACGCATCCTCTGTGGGGACGGGTTATGACGCTGCACAGGAAGCGGAAGAGATAGCCGTTCTCTATTTATCTAATATACTAGATAATATATTATCTATAAATGATAATAAGTATATTTATATAAAATAAATTATTATATAAAATATATTTTTCTATTATATTATACCTCTGTGGGCACGTTGGTTGCACGTCACGCGCGACTATTCGAAAGTGGCCAATTTGCTTTGCGCTTTGCACGTCCGTTCTAGAACGGATACGGAAACTGTTTGTTTAAGTGGCTGTGTGTGTGAGTGAAGATTACCGGATATAGAAGGCGGGTCTTAAACCACATCGTAACACTCAGCAGCAAATAGACACCGATGTCCACAGCCCCCAACCAATGGGAACTTCTAGTGTGGTGAGCTGGTGACGTAATGTTTAAAAACAAGGAAGTATCCAACACAGTTACAAAACAGAACTCATGAGCAAATGGATGAGGGAGAGTCTGGAGTTGATGGCGAAAAAATAAATATATATTCTTGAAATAACGCTTTTAATCTATTCTATTGCCATGCTATATATATTTTTAATTAGTCATTTTAGTACATCTTCGAAGGTGTAAAGTATACATTATTAGGGGTCAGGCGAGTTTGTTTTAGTTAGTTTGAAACTGCAGAGGCGGTAGGCTATCCAGTGTATAGTCCTGTTGTTATCAAACCACTTTGATAAGTGATTGCATCATTACAGGTTTTCATACGTTTTTGAATTATAAGTACTGACAATGTTTGGTATGGTCTGTGCCATCATGGGAGCTGTATGTCTGCTGACCAGCATGGTCCAGCCTGCTGTATGCCTTCAGGAGTTATGTCAAAGTGTGAATAATGAGCCTGGTTGTCACAGCCATGACGGCTCTGATCATCACCCATACAGACAGCCATCTCCACACACTCTCCAAAGCTGTTCCAACAGGAGTTCAGACACACACATTCATGATCTGGACCACTTTGAAGTGTCATGTAAGAAGCTCATAGGTAAAACTTTTTTTTTTTTTTTTTTTCAATGTTGTGTACAGTTGTGTACAGTTTAAAAATAGAAAATACAGTATTTAGAGCACAATAATGTTTTCATAGAGAAGGAGTGGTATATGGTTGTCTTGTCTAGTAGTGTGCTGTTATCCATGTCTTCACTGTTTTGCCTCATTCATTTCCCTTGCTATTATTTTAACGTTGTTTTATGCATTTGCTTTTCTTTTCGTGTTTTCTTTGTTGTTAAATTGTTTTGGCTTTTGTGACTTGTGCTTTAATCTTGCCCTGTAAAGCACCTTGAGTTGCTTTTCATTTTGTAGTGAAAGGTGCTATTTAAATAACATTTATTATCATTATTATTATTACTTTAATTCCTCCGCAGAAGCCTTCCAACTTGATGGGGTGCACGGCAACTTTGTTCGCACAGTGAAGAACTGCATTTTCTCCAAGTCCATTCCAACCCCTCTGAAAGGCCCACTGAGACTGGCAGCAGTTTCTAAGGTGAGTTTCTAACAATGTCACATTATGTGACTGACTGACTGACTGACTGACTGACTGACTGACTGACTATATAGGCAACCTTTGTGTAATAATGTTGTAAAGTAACATAAAAAAGCTAAGGTATATTAATAAAAAAAAGAAGAAAAGATTGTACATCACAGGTGGTATAAAGCATTTTTAAGTTAACCATAGCCTGCCTGTGACATTATATAACGTCTCTGTTGGGTGTAAACCTCATGAGTATGTCCAAAACGTTTCTTTTCAGGATTCAAATTCAAAAGCATCAAAAGTAGCAGATATACAAGCTGAACATTGTCAAGTTTGTGTATCTGCTACTCTTTTGAGGCTTTTTTGACACTGTAGTATAGTATGCTCAAGTAGGGACATTAATGTACAAAAAAACACTAAAAAGTTAGAATACAGAGATTGGAGGTTTCTGCCCGACAGCAACGATAAGCAGATTTTAAGCACTACAGTGCTGTCATTGCTCACTGTCAAATGGCTCCTTGTCTCCATAGGATGTCATTGAGAACATCTTAGATTTGGAGGTGGCTTCATTAACGCAGTCTGATGACTTCCTGCATTATGCCAGTGGTGGCAAACTGCTGCCTGGATCAATCCCACTGGCACACAGATATGGGGGCCATCAGGTAGGCCTACATTGATTGATTGATTGATTGATATATTTATTGATCATGAAATGAAACATACATGTCACAAGTAACATACTGTTCATCTGACCCACAATAATCAAAAGGATGACTTAAAAAAGCGTACAGCTTGTGTCCATTGTGGTCCTGTAGTATGAGGTGTGTGTATGATGTCATGTTGTTGTTGTGCTGGTGAGTGCTCAATCTGGGGACCCAGAGTAAAAAAGAGGGAAAACAGCACCCTCTGCTGTTATTTTGATTTTGAAGACTTTATTAGAAATTGTCATAGAAGAAGATACAGTTTCATGACATTACAGTTACACTGGTACAAAGTCAACTAAAAGGATAATCTCAAAAAAGCTTTTGGTCTTGTTTCAACTGGGGTCCTTTTTAACTCATATAACATTGAATGACAAATAAAAGTATAGTACTATGCAGAAACTATTACAAAAAAAAACAACAATGCAAAATAATGGTATTTACAATAGAAAGGTCAGGGGGAGGTAAGAATAGGCTTTGTTTTCTTTTACCAGTTTCAAGTAGCAAATTAAGAAGAGTTTGAGTGGATGCGTGGGTGTACCTGCCACTCAAAGTGTGTGTGCCACTCAAACTGTTTATGACTGACTGTAGGTATTGATGTTGCATCAAATTGTTGTAATAATTGCTTCTTCAACTCATTTAAATAACTCGTATCTCTGTTACGCCGGTAGTTTGGCTATTGGGCTGGGCAGCTGGGAGATGGTCGAGCACATCTCCTCGGTCAGCACACTAACAGGCGAGCAGGTTTTTGAGTTATTATGCAGCTTAACACTTGGCAGAAATCCTCCTGACTCACTCATATTTCTGTTTTAAAATGTTCCATTCCTCTAGGAAGGGAGAAATATGGGAACTCCAGCTCAAAGGCTCAGGGAAAACTCCTTACTCAAGGTATAATGCAACATTCTGACTCCTCCATCGTTTAATTTCTCGTTTTCAGTTTGACCAGTTATATGTCTTGAGTTACTTGAAATGCGACTCGGATACAGTCCCATAATTTATACGGGAGAGATATCTACACTCAGCATCACATCATAATATATTATAATATATTGTATTAATATACTCGACAATACAGATTGGACAAAATATCATTGTATTCACACATTTTTGTTTTGTTTTAATTTGTACAGCTTTAATTTCCCATATTAAATCAATGGGTAATAGATATTCTATATATCATTAGATAGATATTACTAGATATTATTTTCATTTGATTATACACGAGTAATTTATTTACTCATGTATTTTGACTCTTGTATTTGACTGCAGGTCTGGGGATGGGAGAGCTGTTATCCGTTCCTCTGTCAGGGAGTTCTTGGCCAGTGAGGCTATGCATTCACTGGGGGTTCCCACCAGCAGAGCAGCAAGGTGAGGAACAAGGAGCAATACATAATATGCATTAAAGCTTCATTTACACTCTGTGGCATGGTGGTGTTGTGATAGACAATAAATAACCCATATTCAAGCCAGCTTTAAAAAAATCACTTGATGGCAAGCGACACCATCATGCAATGGTCCAAACAAAGTCCTATAACTTTGAGTCAGCAGGACCAATAATTATGCAACAACAAGCATAAACCATTTGAATATGCTTAACGTTTTTAAAACCACCGTAATCTGAAGACTCACCTCTTCAGACAACAACTCAGCCCGTAGCACTTTCCGTAGCACTTGAACTAGCCTCAACGACCTTTCAGGCTTATGCAAAGACTAATACGTCATTTAGATAGCATGTTGTCTAGACTAGGGGTCTTCAACAGGGGTTCCGGGACCCCTAGGGGGTCCTCAGAGTTACTACAGGGGGTCCTCCAATTTTTTGTGTGATAGAAACATTTTTTCTCCTTTTTTATATTAATCACTTGAACCCTAGCATCCATATTCTGAGAACTTTAGCTAACATAGCAGATCTAGATCTAGATCTAGATCAGCTATTTCCTTTCTAGCTTTTGATGTAGAGGGGAAAAAGAGCAGACTAAGTACAGAGTGAAACGTCAAGTTTATTAAGTATTGATGGTTCAAGTGGTTAAATATTTTACAAACACAAATTGACATGAATCCAAAACACACTGATGATTGTGCTGCCAAACAACGAAACTATATGGAATCTATGAAAAGGTTGTGGAGGTCCCTGCTTCATCTCTCTCAACTAAGGAGTCCTTGGCCTGAAAACGTTGAAGACCCCTGCTCTAGACTGATGCTAGGTCATTGTTGACCTGGCATCCTACAGTGTGAATTGTTTCAATGTATGTACAGATTATTGATTCTTTGGTTATTCTACTGTTAGATTGATGATAGGTTCCTGGTTTACCTACAATCCTAGATTACTATTGTTATGCATTTGATGTATTATTTTCTGCTGTCCTTGTGTATTGTAAGTCGTTCTGGATTGAGATCGTCTGCTAATTGCCTAGATTTCAATACTGTAATTGGGTATTTGGTAAAAACGTCCATAGCATTATTATATAACAGGAGGACTTCCTCATAAATCAGCAGCATGACCTCAGCTTTTAACAGCTGGTAAATCGGTTTTGTATTGGAATCAGGAAAGGTACATAAACGCAATGTCTCACTGCTGACATTTTGATTGTCAACACGTGTTGTGTTTTATTTAGTCTTATCGTAAGTGAAGAGCCAGTGCTGAGGGATCCGTTCTACAATGGCAACACCAAGAAAGAGCGAGGTGCTGTGAAATTTATAGTAATTTCTTATATATTTTTGTTATATATTTCTTGGTTATTAGCAAAACGATTTCATCTGTCAATACTGTATACTGTATAATATAATAATGTACATGTATGTTGTCCATTAATAGTTGTCAGATGTTTTAACCATGAACATAAATTGCATTTGAACCTTTTGGTTTCCATTCCCAGGAGCGGTCGTGCTGCGCCTCGCCAAGTCATGGTTTCGTATCGGTTCGTTGGAGATTCTGGCTCGATCTGGAGAGGTGGATCTTCTGAGGTCAGAGTCTTTATCTGTTTACGAAATCCTTTTGAAGGGGAAAAGTATGTCAAATGAAGCGATGAGCGCAGTGCTTTGAAGTGAAGAGCTGCGTAGAAGCGTTCTCCCTTTCACTTCAAGCTGTGATTTACCATTTCCTGTACTCAATCAATCAACCTTATTGTCACAACACAATTATAGGTAACGGCGAGGTGAAACTCCCATTTATGCAGCATTCACGTTTGCAGCTCAAGAAGCAAAAAGAACATAATTGGCAGTAAAGAATGGAAAACAAGATGAGCAAGCAGCATGTTAAAATCTGTATTGTCATTAAGTGGTCCTAAAACCAAATCAGTGCATGTTGTATAATATGCATACTGTATGTTGTCCTGTTGCTTCCAGAAAATTGTTGAACTTTGTGATTGAAGAACAGTTTCCCTCCATCAGCTCAGAAGACCCAGATAAATATTTGGTGTGTAATGTGAAATCTATTCAATCATTATTCATGTGTTGAACTAAAGATTCTATGCTCAATTTAAAATGTTCAGCAATCAGCACTAACTCAAGGCTTTTGTAGATTTGTAGACATTGTTTAGTGGTTAATTGTATAGTGCAGTGATACTCAAACTCAGGCCCGCGTGCCACTTCTGGCCTGTGTCATAATTTTGACTGTCCCACCAATCAATCAATCAAAGACATAATACATTTATTATCTGATCTTTAGCCTAATTACATTACTATTACATGAATAAACATCCAGGAAGGGAAAACTGCTTGCAATCATTCAGAGCAGCAGCAAAGCGCCGAAAAGATAACCGGCACTTTAACCCAAATGGACGGATGCTTTCGCTTACATTTTACCATCTTATGCAAATTCAATACGACTATTTTAAATTTGCCAGAAAACAGTGTCAGTTGTTAAGCTAAAAATATAAGGCCCCAATGAAGGACAGAAGTTCTCAAGTATCATTGATGTTGTCATTTTATCAACTGGCCCCTTGCCATTTTTGTAATGTGGCCCATGGGTTCAGCTATTTGAGTATCCCTGGTATAGTGCACTGACTGAACACCAGTAATCTGAACAAACAACTAATCAGGGACTAATCATGTATCCTGCAGTTTGGAATTCTTTATTTATTAACTTCTCTAGCTGAGTGGTTTGTCATTTTACTTGATTTGTTTGGTGTGTTGAAGAAAAAAAAAACACAAAAAAACAACAACTCGTGGTTCTATATGCTCCTAGGTATTTTATGCTACAGTTGTAAATGAAACTGCACATCTGATTGCCCAGTGGATGTCTGTTGGGTTTGCACATGGTGAGTAATGCTTATGGATCATCATTGCTGTATCGTTGCTGTACTAATAGCTAGTTCGCCTTCCAGTGATTCATCTCAATATATCGCAATTTATATTTATCGCATCACAATATATCATGATTCATGATACAATCGTATCGTGACCTAAGTATCGTGATACGTATTGTATCGTGATTCGTGAGGTTCTTGTCAATACCCAATCCCTAACGATATGTAATAACGACAGCGTATGTTGTGTTCTCACAATGACAGGTGTGTGCAACACCGATAACTTCAGTCTTCTTTCCATCACCATCGACTATGGACCGTTTGGCTTCATGGAGTCTTATGACCCTAGTATGTGTTATCATTACGTATTCATTGAACTATACATTTGCATGGATCAAAGAAAAAATATCAGAGCTGTGACGTTTATTTATTTATTTTTTCAGATTTTGTCCCCAACACGTCTGACGACGAGGGGAGGTACAGCGTGGGGGCTCAGGCCAAGGTTGGACTGTTCAACCTGGAGAAGTTACTGGAGGCTCTCAGTCCTGTGCTTACCCCAGAGCAGCAGCAGGGGTCAGTATTCTTTTAAATTATTTATGTTTATTTGGACGGGACAGCTCATGTTAATGAACACCACACATACAGTACAAAGTTTTGTAAATACACCGGATTTAGCAAGACTGATAATTTGTATAACACGACACTGTGTAGTCTGTGTATGATCCATTGTTTACAGTGTAACTATAAGCCAAATAAACATTTCTTCTCGCCTCTGCAGGGCGAAGAGAGTTTTAAAGGGATATGGTGATATTTACCACATAAGGTAAGCTAATGTTGCAGAAAATAGCAGATCTATGAGCTCACATTGTGTCACATAGCGACACATGAGCTTGTAGATCTGTTATCTGCTTCTAGTTCTTTTTTATTCGTTTTTTTAGACGTTTCGTCTATAATGACTTGTCCAAAATACGGACGACAGGGTGCGACTGGTTAATTTAATATCACAGTATTTACTCGTGTCCAGGTTCCACCAGCTGCTGAAGAGAAAGCTGGGGCTTCTTGGTGAGGAGGAGGACGATGAATATCTCATTGCTTTCCTTCTTAAAGTGAGTGCTTTATCAGCTTCATGATGTAAAGGACAGTTCTGGACTGGCCGTTTTATTACGTTAATTCGACCACACTGTCCGTGAGCAGTGGGGCATTATGCTAAACCGCTTATTTTAACGTTTGACAACTCCTTTTTTTGTTTACGTGTGTCTTTCATAATGGTGGAGACGTCTCAACAGAGTTTCGTCTCTGATGGGCTGCCGTAAAAAGGCGAGCGTCCGCTAGGGCATTCACGATTAGTGATTTTTAGTATTCGAATTATTCGACCTCAAAGTATTCGAATAGTCGAATATTCAACAGGACTGGCCAAACTGTCAAATATGAAGTAAGCAAGAGGCGAACATTGTGAAAATAGCCGATCTGCTATTTTCACAATATTTATCTGCGGAACCGAGTCACATTAAATGTAATACCTACAATTCCAAGTGCTTGTCAGGGTGGTGGTCCCCAGTTCAAATATGTTTATTTTGGGGGTCAAGGCCTAAAAAGGTTTGAGAACCCCTGGTATAGAGCATTAACAAATTCATCTACCAGGGGCATTGACAACTCATTCTTATGACTTCTTATCTAGCCAAGCTTTATAAACTATATATATTTAAAGAGAAAACAATAATAAAAAAATAAAAAAAAGAGAATATTCGACTTCGGTGAACAACGTCGAATAGTGACTTTGATATTCGAATATTTGGTGAATGCCCTAGCGTCCGCTAGATCCCACTCACAGCTATCTTAGGCTCATAGCTGTCGTGCGCTAGAAATGTATTTTTTTTCTTCTCGCCTCTACGACTGGTTAAAGGGTGGAATCACATCAGATTACCGTAAGAAAAGCACTTTAACATGTTTTCTTTACGCTTTTACGCCAGGGGTCTTCAATGTTTTCAGGCCAAGGACCCCTTAGTTGAGAGAGAGATGAAGCAGGGACCCCCACAACCTTTTCATAGATTCCATATAGTTGCATTGTTTGACAGCACAATCATCA
Source organism: Nannobrachium achirus (assembly GCF_963921795.1). Classification (NCBI taxonomy): domain Eukaryota; kingdom Metazoa; phylum Chordata; class Actinopteri; order Myctophiformes; family Myctophidae; genus Nannobrachium; species Nannobrachium achirus. The sequence goes on along the minus strand of NC_137828.1, from coordinate 23,671,129 downwards.
TTGTATTTTGGAGTTACGTACATTTTTGTTTTCAGATATTTAACCGTTTGAACCGTCAATACTTAATAAACTTGACCTTTCACTCTGTACTTAGTCTGCTCTTTTCCCCCTCTACAACGCTCACAACGCCTTGCAGCGCGAGGCGTCGTGAGCTTGTATGTCTTCTATTTTTGGCTAAAGTTCTCCGAATATGGACGCTAGGGTTCAAGTGGTTAATATAAAAAAATGAGGAAAAACAGTTTTTATCACACAAAGATTTGGAGGACCCCCTGTAGTAACTCTGAGGGTCGCAGACCCCCTGTTGAAGACCTCCGCTTTACTCACCTCTTTCAAAGATCTTGGCCATGTGGCATTCATCCTTACTTATTTTCCATGTTGAAGACTTGAGACATTGATTTCTTTTTAGCACCTTTCTCTTTAGGCCTAGACTTATTGAATGCTTGTTAACAAGTGAAAAATAGCAGATATACAAGCTCACAGCGCGGCACCGAGTGCCGCGCTGCGAGCTTGTAGATCTGCTATTTTTGAAAAAGTCGTGAAAATGTGTGCAAATCTTTGAATAGATGTGTTTTCAAAGCGAACGTTTGTAACTCAAATTTTGCTTCTGGGTGGTCCCTGGAACTAGATATTTTGAGATGGGGGTCCGTGGCCAGATAAATATCATTTTGGGGGCCCTTCACATGAAAAGGTTTGAGAACCACTGACATAGTAGTCTCTCAAGAACAGACTAACTGAGCTCCAGTCAAGTGAAAAGGACCTTTTCTTTGATGATGGCTGGCCAGATTGCTGACATAGAAACATAGGTTTTATCCAAAAACCTTAGAAGGATACAAAAGACACTTATAGAATCGGGTCAAAATTCTAATTTTCACGATTTTTCAAAAATAGCAGATCTACAAGCTCGCAGCGCGGCACTCGGTGCCGCGCTGTGAGCTTGTATATCTGCTATTTTTGTTATATTTAAAGCATAAAATATTGCGTCATAATGTGTTCAGGCCTAAATGGGTTATAGTAAACATGTCATCCTGTTTTTCAGATGATGGAGGACACAAGGTCAGACTTCACCATGACCTTCAGGCAGTTCAGTGAGGCCACTGTCCAGCAGCTTCAGGACATGGAGGTCACAAAGGTCACAACCTGTAGCTTACATGTATTTCACAATATATTACTTGGGGCAGGGGTCTTCAACGTTTTCAGGCCGGATGAAGTGGGACCCCCTCAACCTTTTCATAGATTCCATATAGTTTCATCGTTTGACAGCACAATCATCAGTGTATTTTGGAGTCATGTCAATTTGTGTTTTCAGATATTTAACCACTTGAACCGTCAATACTCACTCCGTACTTAGTCTGCTCTCCCTCCCCAATACACCAAAGCACTTTGCCAAAAATGGAAGGTCTATAAGCTCAAAACTGAGCTTGTAGATCTTCTATTTTTGGCTACCTTTCTCAGAAATGAAAGTATATGGAATCTATGGTTGTGGGGGTCCCTGCTTCATCTCTCTCTCAACTAAGGGGTCCTTGAAAACGTTGAAGACCCCTGGTATAGCAGACATGAAGTCCAAATACCAGCTCTGACAGTGTGATGAAACCGGGTTCCGGAAACGGTTCCAAATGTGATGGAACCGCTTCCTGTTTCTCCGATTCCTCCGGTTCCGGACCCCAAGCCTAATTGTCATGCATGCACGTGGCTGGATACAGACAAAAAGTGACAGACGTTCTCTCTTGTTTGGACAGGAGCTGTGGGCTCTTAATGACCTGTCGTCCCACAAGCTGTATGCAGAGTGGCTCGGCATCTACCTGCAAAGACTGAGCAGGTGGGGATGAGAAAGTGACAAAACCATGACTAAAATTGCACTGGGCAAGTGGATGAAATATGTTTTTTTGTTTGTTTAATGTCTCCTCAGGCAAGGAGAAGACGGTGACGAGGGTCGCCGGCGTAGAATGAGAAGTAAGGGAGCTTTATATTATTAAAATGTTTCATTCATATTCATAGCGAGTCATGGGAGTAATGCTGAACGTGGACTTCTTTTAAACGTCCCTACAGGTGTTAATCCTCGCTATGTCCTGAGGAACTGGATGGCAGAGTCAGCCATAAGGAAAGCAGAGCTTAATGACTTCTCTGAGGTACTGTATGTTCATGCTTATGAAGATCACAGTCCCATTTAGGCCTTGAATTATTGAATGCTTTAACCAGTGAAAAATAGCCGATATACAAGCTCACAGCGCGGCACCGAGTGCCGCGCTGCGAGCTTGTAGATCTGCTATTTTTGAAAAAGTCGTGAAAATGTGTGCAAATCTTTTAATATTTGTGCTTTCAAAGCGAACATTTGCAACTTAATTTTTGCTTCTGGGTGGTCCCTGGAACTAAATATTTTGAGATGCGGGTCCGTGGCCAAATACATATCATTTTGGGGGTCCATCACATGAAAAGGTTTGAGAACCACTGACATAGTAGTCTCTCAAGAGCAGACTAACTGAGCTCCAGTTAAGTGAAAAGGACCTTTTCTCTGACGATGGCTCGCCAGATTGCTGACATAGAAACATATATATATATTTTTTTAAACCTATAGAATCGGGTCAAAATTCAAATTTTCACGATTTTTCTAAAATAGCAGATCTACAAGCTCGCAGCGCGGCACCAAACATAAAACAATGATACACAATAATGTGTACCCGTTCTAAATGGGTTAAAAACCTGACTCCATAGAATTGATTGATTGATTGATTGATTGATTGATTGATTGATATCTTTATCGATCATGAAATAAAACATATGTCCAGGGGTCATCGCCACGTTGGCTTGTGGTGGAAATATTTTTGTCAAAATTCCATTTATGGCACGGACATACAACGTGAGCGGATAATGATATTAGCAGAACCACATAAAGAGATAGCCCTGAATGACCATAACATTCAACAACACTATGGGGTTCCTTGCAAATAAAACATTTGAGAACCGCTAGTACTGGTGGACTCCTGATGTGCCATACATAGTGTCACAGTAGATCAGTGTCATGCATAATATGTACAGTATGGCAACTACTGAATGTCTCAGTCTCCACAGGTGAAAACCTGGAGACTGAGACATTCGGTAATTTGGTTTTATGATCAACATTATAATAGTGTGTCAAAAAGAATATCTAAAATTTGCCACGGACAAGGCCTGGTCCTTGCCACGGATACATTTGCCCCGTGTACGGTGTATTAGTAAAAAAACATTATTTTTTTTTTCCTAAATTTTTATCCCACGATTTTTGTAACCCATTTTTTCACCCGGTGCCAATTGCCTAAGCTGTAATCCTGGGCTCTACTCTCCCTCTGCAAACCTGGGGAGGGCCCCGAACTGAGCTCATGCTTCCTTCAATGCATGAGGAGTGAGCAGGCCGCTTCTTATCACCTGACAGGGGGAGCTTCCCCGGTTGGACGTAGCGCGTGGAAGGAACACGTTATTCCAACCAGTTCCATTCCCCTCCATCAGGCGCCCCGGCTGGCCAGGGGGAGGCATTATTGAGACCAGGATTACTGCATGTTTTTGTGAGGGTATCTACCCTAGGAGACACGGGGAGAACATACAAACTCCACACAGAAAGGCCCTTTTGCCAACCCCACCTAGGGTGTGGCACTGATGACGCGGAGGAGGGAACACGCCCCCAGCACCCACAGTGTCCCCCGGCGGGAATCGAACCCAGGACCTTCTAGCTGTGAGGCGACAGCACTACTGACTGCGCCACCGTGCCCCCTGTATTAGTAAAAATAATGGATTCAGCAATGCATTGCATAGAATTACATTTCAGTTCAATGCAGCAACGTGACATAATCGATAATCCAAGCCAAAATGTAATTATATATAATTATAACATAATTATAATACTGTATATAATAATAATACATGTTATAATGCTATGAGAAAGAAGTAGTCGCCAGCACTCAAGGAATCTCCTTTTTTACATGATTTTATTTACCTCAATGGACAGAGTCAACGGACGCGTTTCGACCCTTCGGTCTTCTTCAGAGTTGTATCAGTGCTATGCTGCTATGCTATGTTGTACAGTATATCTGACTGCTTGTATTGACTGATGAAACATTTGCCATGTTGTGCGGTAATTACAATATAGAAAAGTGTGATGCATAGCAGTGCATCGTAGAATCTAATAATCGAATTGTTACCTGGTGAATCGCAATCAAATTGAATCGTGAGGGTAGTGCCAATGCACAGTGCACACCTCTAATGGGCATATTGATGACCCCTGCATATGTCACATGTAACACACCTCTGACCCACCATAATCAAAAGGACAATGTGAAAAATCTCTCGGCTTGTTTCCAAAGCCTGCCTTATTTAGTATGAGGTTTGTAGCGTTGTGCAGTTGGGTATATCATGGGAGTCCATGATGTACCAATGTGTCCCTGGGCACTTGTGAAGAAGTCTATGAGTGGATGCGGGGGGGTGGAGGTGTGGGGGGTATATATATAATCAAAAACATTTTTGCTGGGAGTGAGTCTTCATGGTGTTGTGTCAACATTCCCCCACTAGGTGGAGCTGCTGCACCACATTCTGACACGTCCCCATCTTACACAAGACACTGCAGAGGAGGCGGGGTATGCAGCACGACCCCCAAGGTGGGCCCAGAGGTTAAAGGTCAGCTGTTCCTCTTAAATGGCTGCCTCAGCGGACGGACGGATATTCTCACAGCGACGGAGAACACAATCAAGGTCATGGCAGTCACCTCATTATCACAGGGCTGTTAATGTAGTGGTGGTGTCAAGCATCAAGAGGTGTTTGTTTGTGTCACTCACTCATACAGGTGCAAGCAGCCAAATAAGTTATGAAAAGACTGCGCCACAGTTTACTGCCATTACTGCATCACAGGCACAGTACTCAACAAACTATGCTATAAAAACTGGTCAAACATTGGCCAAATTGTCAAATAATATAAGAAACAAGGCAAACATTTTGGAAATAGCTGAAGCATCGTGAGCTTGTAGATGGTCTATTTTAATATATATCTGTAACTAAACGTAATGCCTCAACTCCTAGTCTTGGGAGGTGGGAGGTCCCCAGTTCAAATATCATATTATATTTTGGGGGGTCGCAGCCTGAAAAGGTTGAGAATCACTGCTTTAGATTGTAACGGTTTTGGAATGTTGAGTGTTTGTTCTGCTCTATAACAGTGGTTCTCAACCTGTGGGTCGGGACCCCCAGGGGGGTCTCCAAATTATTTTGGGGGGGTCACCAGATGATTAACTTAACGTGCAGCATTGTTCTCTCTCTTAACAGTAAATAAACCAACATAAAGTTTAAGTGTGTAGAGGGTATCTGCACGTTTCTAAAGTGACAATTTAAGGACTTTTTAATACCTCTAAAATGGCAAATTAAATATTGGCCAAATTGTCAAATATTAGAGGCAGAATTTTAGCCCATCTACATGCTCACACTACATGCTCACAACGCAAGGCGTTGTGAGCATGTAGATCTGCTATTTTCACAATAGAACCATGTTATACAAAATGTGATGCCTCACCTCTAATGCTCGTCAGGGTGGCGGGTCCCCAGTTAAAATATGATTCTTTGGGGGGTTGCGGCCTGAAAAGGTTGAGAACTATAACACCAAGGTCATGATGAACTGACAATAGCAATGAGAAATCCCAGACCGTTCTCATAGACACATCATCGCTGAGTGAAACTGTAAGGCTGTTGTGTGTTTTATTCAAAACGTCTAATACAGTAACGTGACTATAAGCAGAGCACATCATTTAGTTTGTGTATAATGTCATTGTTGTTGGTGCATTATGTAAAACCAAGACCAAAATAAAGAGCACATACACTGGAAGCCGGTACTATTGTAACAAATGTGTAATGGACTGAATTATTGAGCTTTTATTTGTTACAGGCGTAGAGAAAGAAATGTGACTCATTGATAGTGTCAGGTATTATTCATAGATGTTCTTTCTGCCCTACAAGCAAAGAACAGTGCAGCCTCTAAGGCACTCCATCACACCTTTTAATGTTAGCGGGGCTGAACGCTTGTTACATGTCACAGAATTGTGTAACTTAACATTGATTGGTTGTGAAACAGAACGGAGGGGGGAGGGGGGCGGGGGGCTCACTGGTGTGTCATCAACCATGTGCTGCAGATGGAACGGCCAATGGCTGGCTGTTCCCCATGGCGACCGGATTGGATGAAATGACCCAGATAACTCCACCCAATGAGAATTCATCTCCAGATGTAGGCGTCTGTCAGTGTTGCCAGATTTTTTATAGAGAAATAAGCAACCGAACCAGGTCTTATTAATACGAGCCCAGAAGAATCGACTAGGCCTTAATGAGCACTGTCTATTGGTCACTTGAAAATAGCCGATCTACAAGCTTACAACCTGTTGCGATGCGATGTGTTGTGAATCGTCTTGACACAAATACGTACTGTAATAAGTTGGGAGGTCCTTGACATGAAAATGAGAACCACTGGCTTAAACAACATTAGGAAGGAACTCCAAATAAGCACTACTGTACACTTTAGAAACAAGCTCAGAAAGAAATCGCAACCCACAGCTACAGTACCAGTATGTATTTACAAGCAACTTTACAAAAAACAAGCCCAAAGATGCTTATAATAAGCGTACATGGCAACAGTGGTAGATGTTATACCACAGGGCTTTTATTTGTCAATGACAATATTTCACACCCAACGTAGAAGAGGAGGGAGTATTTATTTTAGTACACTACTTACGTTGGTCAGATTCAAAAAATGTCTATCCCAGAAGGAACATTTTCAGGCCATTGAGAATAAAGCTGGTTAGGGTGGCATATTCCATGGGTCGCTGGGTGGACTTTTTTTTTTTTACAGTATTTACAACCCTTTCTTGCCAGATATATAAATGTATATACAGCACCATAAGAACATTTGTTTTCCAGTGTAAAAACATTACATTCATTTTGAATGTAATTAACAAAATCTGTTACTTTTAATTTGAAAGGAAAAACAAAAATACAATGCACTCTACCATAATTGTAAAAAAACATCATTGTAATACGTAACAGCACTGCGTATACAATTTTTCTAAATTAGGAATCGTCCATCATCTCAATAATGTGTCGCCTACTTGTGACAAAACGTAAACCTTTACAACTGACTATTGCTTTAAAGGGTTACTGTCACCTAAAGGGGTTGAGGGGCAGATTGCACTGTGACATGAGCTTCTCTGAAAACGGTCTGAAACAGTCTGAAGCTCATGTCACAGTGTAATCTGCCCCTTGGCCCCAACAACAGCTGACCAGTACAGTAAGTAGTCATACAGTCAGGCTATACAGACAATTAATTTGATTGGTTTATAATTGTGCATCCCCACAATGACATCATAAAAATATTAACTTGTTTTTTAAGATGATTCTTAAAGTGACAGTAACCCTTTAGGTGACAGGCCCCCTTTAAGTTAGTAGTAATCATTACCCCATTCTCATCAGTGTTTCTAAAATATTCAGCACAAGATTCCTGCAATGTTTTGGACATTGCAGGATCTGCGAAGGTAATAAGAGGTGGACACTTGGGTGGCACAGTGGTAAAGTCCCTGCCCAGGTTGTGGGTTCGAATCCAGCTTTGTCGGGCGTCTATACGTCTACGAAAACGGAGGGCGATATTGGTCATTGCATGTACTCCCACAGGCTTGGTGGCACCTGTCATCGGGCCGGGGAGTGTTGGGCAGGAGGAGTAGGATGAAGGCTCTACGTCCTCCCGGTGGGGGCTCCTCAGTCCTCACTGGCGGGTCAGTCAGTAGGACGGTGGCTGTGTGAATATGGTCTATTGGAGAGAAGTTGGGTCTCTTCTCACTTCTTTCAAAGGTGTTACTCAACACTAATGAAGGCTCTGTTCCATGTCATGTAGCACAGTGGTTCTTAAACCTTTTATTTCAAGGACAGAGTTGCACACCTTTTTAAGGGGTCATTTGGAACCCCCAAGGAACCATGAGGGTCCCTGGACCACACTTTGAGACCCACTGGTGTAGCAGAATGTTTCCAGTGAGCCAACATGCACAATGTCAGCACCCCGACTCTGTTTGACCAGAATGGAACAGAGCCTTTATTAGTATCATTGGTAACACCTGAAGGAAGTGAGAAGAGAACCAACCTCTCTCCAAAATGTCTGCTGTGCATATAGCCTATTGGCACAAAAGAAAAAACATCTCCCCCCTGCCATTTTATAATTTTGTAAGGAAACCGGCATTGCAGTGTATTAGGATGGAGCACGGTATTGAATCCGCCAGCTCCATGCTGGTGGGGAGCTTACTGATCGCTGCGTTTCTTCTGCATAGCCTTCATCAGTTCTGACATTAAGTCTGGTCCTCCTCCTCCTCCTCCCCCCGCTGACGACAGCGACGGCGTCGTCCTCTTGGGCGGAGCGGGAGGCATCTTCCTCGAACCGCCGGCCGGCCTGGCGGGCGTCAGTCGGCCGGGAGGCGGAGCCGCGACGGGAGGAGGCGGCGGAGGAGGGGGCGGTGGCAGGTCCTCGCCGTCCCCCCCAGGGGGAGGAGGTGGGGGCAAGTAGCCCGGGTCGGGCGGCGGCGGTGGCAGAGACTGGTCGTTGAAACCACCCGAACCGGAGCTCACGGGTGGAGGGGGTGGAGGGAAGGAGTTCTTGGAGGGGGGCGGGGGTCCGGGGAAGGAGTTCTTGGACGGGGGCGGGGGTCCGGGGAAGGAGTTCTTGGACGGGGTCGGGGGTCTAGGGAATGAGTTCTTGGACGGGGGTGGAGGTCCGGGGAAGGAGTTCTTGGGCGGGGGCGGGGGGAAGGAGTTCCTGGACGGGGTCGTCGGCGGCTTAGGGAAGGCGTTCATCCCGGGCGAGGGTGGGGGCGGCGGGAAGGAGTTCATGGACGGGGGCGGAGGTGGCAGCGAACCGAAGCCTCCGCCTCCGCCTGCTCGAGGAGGGGGAGGGAGGAAGTCGGGTGGGGAGTCCGGGGCGTCGTCCAGGACGGGCGGGGGGGGGCGGGGGCGGGGGCAAGCTGTCCGCCGGGGGCGGCGGAAGAGGGAAGTTTGACGGCAGCCGCGGTGGTGGTTGTTGTTGCTGCTGCCGAGGAGGTGGCGGCGAGGTGCGCTTGGCGGCCACCAGGGGAGGTGGTGGAGGAGGCAGGGCGGGGTCTGGAGGAGGTGGGGGGAGGTTCTCGCTTAGAGGTGGAGGAGGAGGAGGAGGAGGTGGAGGTGAGGCGTCACCCGAATCCTGAGTTGGATGAAAATCATAAGGTTACTCGTTGCTGTCAGGCAGAAATCTCCATATTTTAACTTTTTATGTTTTTTTTGTTTTTGTTTTTTTTAACCCCCTACTTCAGTGGTTTTCAACCCTTTTCAACACCAAGGGTCCATTATTTATTTGGCATTTGAGCCATGACCACCACTTGAGATTTAAACTCTCAAAACCCCAATACCCTAAACTAAGACACTAACATACTTTGTTATTGTTGGATTGTGTGCACAATTCCATGCTGTATAAATGTGGTACTATAGGAGAGATAACAGGCTAATGTTGATCAAAATAACAATTCTCTCTCCATTCTCTAATTGTGTAGACTTTTTGTAAATTGAGTAATGCAGGTGTGTAACAATAATTCAACTCTTGAGAGCATAAAATACATTTTACACTCTCAAGAGTTAAAGATCTATAAGGGTCCATTTGGTTACCAGCTCTCCATCATTTAGCTGGGGACCACCACCCGGAACCCCCTCAAGGACCACTGGTTGAAAACCACTGGCCTACTTGATCATACTACAGCATCACACAAAAATAGCAAGATCTGCAAGGTCAAAACACGGCACGAAGCTACACGTTTTGAGCTTGTGGATCTGCTGACAATCTTTTTAGTCATCTTTTCTTTGTCATCTCTAATAATGTTGATGTGACTGGTTTTCACCTTGGAGATAGGTCCTGGTTGGAGCTTGGGAGCGTGCCCGTTAGCCTGGCTTTCTGGTTTGGCTAGGAGACAGAGGAGAAAGAGAGACTTTACACAATCAAGTCAACGGTGGGGTTTCGTCATCAGCGAAGCTCTGTGTGTGGATCAACAGATTGTGCGTTTGTTTGAACAACAGGGGAGAGTGTTTTCTGCAGGTCTTTCAGTCCGAGTGTATCAAAGTGTGCGTTTGGAAATGCGCACCGGGTCTGGTTAGGGTTATGGCTAGTTTTAGGCATAGTTTTACTGTTAGGTTAGGGTTAGGTTTAGGGTTGGGTTTAGGCATAGTTTTACTGAGGTTAGCATTAGGGTTGGGTTTTTTAGACACTCACTACACTGAGCACACACCCGGTGCGCATTTCCGAACGCACCCTTTGATACACTCGGACTGAAAGACCTGCAGGAAACACTCTCCCGAACAACAGATGGTTTCACGCTACTACCTTTGATGGTGGTGGGCGGAGTTGTCGGCACGTCAGAGCTAGGAGCACTGCGATTGGTCCATGCACAGTCGACTGCAGCCTTCTTCTGGGCGGTTTTATAATTTTCATACAGAGCCACCCCGTACTTGAAAATCGAGGAAAAAGGCAAGAGCATCATTAGATGTTTATTTAAGACGAATTGTAATTTTCTTGTTTTTTTTTCGTGTGGAATATTTCAATTCAGAACTGATCTGTCGATTTGACATTTAAAATCTAATCAGAAATTGTGCTAAAGTGTACCACAGGTTGTATTAATCGTAAGTATTAATTCATTGAGTTCATTGAAGTATTGAACAATGAATTACAGGTAATTCATAAATGAATGTGTTTTTTTGAATGCCCCTACTTGTTCATACTACAGCGTAACACAAAAGCCGGTCAAAGTAGCCGATCTGCAAGCTTGTGCTTGTCGATCTGCAAATTTTGATATTTTCGAATTTGAACCCTGAAATGTTTTGGCCATAATGAGGTTTCTTTCCACCCAGTAAATTCAGTGTTTGCAGTTTGCACTGCTTGCTCGTGTCACCTTTGCTATCCGTATCCCAGTCACCCAGAGACCCAAGGTCCGGTTGTCATCACAGCACAGGTATTTGATGTACTGAGACTCCTTCTGGATCTGGGGATGCTGTTTGACACAAACACACAAAACATAGCATGCATTATTTAAATCACAATGTATCATGTCAACATGTCAGACGTAATACCTCAGTGGTCAGCTTAATGTGCATTGTTGTTTTCTCACTCTACAGTAAACAAACCAACATACAGTATAAATCTATACAGGGTATCCGCACATTTCTAAAGTGACAATTTAAGAACTTTTAAGACCTTTTGAATACCCTCAAATATTACCTTAGAAAGCGGCAAAACTAAATTAAATTGCCGATCTACATGCTCACAGTCGTCTACAGTTACGAGCCCAACTAAAGGTAATGCCTCAACTCCTACAATTCAAGTGCTTGTCAGGGCAGGGGGTCCCCAGTTCTAGTGATTATTTTGGGGGCTTGAAAAGTTTGACAACCTCTGTAATACCTGATGACATAACATCCATGCCATTCAAGCTCCAGTCCTCTGGTTTGTGCCTTTGGGAGACAGTGCTTCATAATGCAGTAAATGTACACGCAAGTTGTGTTTGGACCATGGAAATAACATTAATGTATTCTTAAACTAAAGCTCAGTGGCCTTGTGGTTAGTGTCCACCCTTAAGGCTCTTTTCCACCGGCAGCGATAACGATGACGATAACGATTTAAAAAAGTGGGTTTTCAATTGAAGTGGATTGGCAGCATCCACCCAACACCGATAAAGACAACGATAGCAGACAACTACATCGTTAGGATCAACAACCAATTGATGTCCGATAACTTTATCGGACATCAATGTGAAGGCATAATTATCGCTGTGATATTTTATGGCTATCGTCATCGTTATCGTTGCCGGTGGAAAAGGGCCTTTAGAGTGGAAGGCCAGCTGGGTCATACCAAAGATTCTGAGGCAAGGCTTACTTTCTTACTACTTATTCCAAAACTTAAACTGTGAGCTCGGTTACACTTTAGAGTTGAATGTCATGATTTCATAGGAGAGAACCTCTCAGGCAATTCCTTTAATAACGATCGCTATGTTCCAAAGCCAAATTGACAGGCTCTGGTTCTTTTAACTTAGCTTTTGGCAAACAACAAAGTAATGGATGGTGATTGGTGAATGACTGTAGTTTCTACAATGTGTGATTTTCATTTCAGTACGGCTAGACTGGCAACGTTTTTACACCTACAGGTTCTTTTTCCCAAAGTTCTTCACGACTCGCAGACTCTGAAGGCGAGTTATAAGAGACCTCGTGAAAGACTATTAAAGGCTTCCAAAATGCCCGCTCTGACAGTGTGGGGTCATCTTCTTCCCCTCCTGTCCATGCCAAGACGACACCTTACAGACCTCGCTCCGTCAACGCATTGGCCTCGACGAGGGCCGTGTCTTTCACTAGAAGGTAATTCAGTTTCCTTTCCCCCCTCTCTCTCTATCTAAGCTCCTTTAGGCTTTGATCCTCAACACCTCCCTAGACTAATGGTTACTTTATCTGCTGATTCTAGCGTTTCTCCCGGGCGAGATATAGCAGCGGAGAAAAAAAAAAGAAATGTTTTCAGATCTCTCAAAGACTAACCACCACTACCGCTTCCAATTCTTCTCTTCTTTCTATTTCATATCGGTCAGCATATCTCTCAGCCTTTAGAGGAAACAGTCAGGATCTTAATAATAAGTCAGGCGAGGGGGGGACAAGACACGAATAACACCCGGTGGTCACAGCTTTAATACTCTGGTGATGAATGTGCAAGTATTTGGGACTTTAATTAAAGACAAGTTTTTTTGTTTTTTTTTTGCAACGGTCTTTTATCACATTCCTTTTCTCTTGTTTCTCTGTTCTCTAGATCCAGATAAATTGGTCATCTTTCACTTCCTCAAATAGAATAAAGCCTTGGCAGTTCTCATTTCCAGTGAAGCAAGCAGCTGCTGGTGCTGACCATGATGAAACGCTGGTGGAATTTTACCCCAAAAAGATGGATCATACAGAGTATCACCTCTTTACACAAGTCTCCACTACTAAGTTAAGGTTGCTCCATAAAATGTTAAAGTAAAGCCCTTTGCACACAGGCGCGTTTAACCGCACGGATAAAACGGACAATATAATTTTTTTTAAAGAAAACAATTATTCTCTATGACCTCATGCACACCGGATCCGAATTAGCCGTGCGACGAGTGGCTGCCGCCGTGCGTTTTTTTCTCGATCGAACCCAGTTCGATTCGTGCGTCTTGTCGCATGCGGTAAAAAACTCATCACTCCTTTTTATGACTCCTTTTTGGATCCGCAGCGCTGATTCCGCACAGCCTTGCACACCAAATCCAATGCGTTTTATTCATGTAGCAAACGGAAGAAACGCAACTGTCCTGTGTGCAAAGGCCTTAAGCCTTGCCGAGCCATGAGGCCCATAGGGCAGGAGAATATCCCCTGTTTCTGTAGCATGAGGCAGCTTGATGTATACAAGTACACCCCCTGGACATGACGCTAGTACGTCGCAGGGACTCACCCTCAATCCAACCCTTTGCTGAGTGCCAAGCAGGGAGGCAATGGATACCATTTCTTTATTGTCTTTGGTATGACCTGGCCAGGGGTCGAACCCCAACCTCGGACTATTCAAAAGTCCTTGCCCCGACCCACTGCCCAATGTCAAAACTGATGTTTATTTTTGAGCTGTGCTAACCGTTCCTACGTCTGGCTTTGTATGTACGTCTGTATGTATGTCCCGCCTCATCCCACATTGGCCAAGCTTCGCAGGACGCTCAATGAAATTAACTCATAAATAGCACCACTCACTTAAGCAATAATGACAAACCTCCACCGGCTGTCAGTCAGTATGTCAGTCTGTCCGTCACTTTTCCCCTACTCATATCTCCGACACTGTTAGCCCCTATCCTTTCCAAACTTTGCACACACACACACACACACACTCCTTGACTGCCAAACCACAACCTCCACCCCTCATTTCTCACATGCCCCTCTTCAGCGCCGACATGAGGCTGATTCTTGCAAAACACATTTTTGGACACTGCTCCTTCAGATTTTGCCCTAAGATCACGCAAAGCGGTACACAGTATGTTTAGACTCATGTCATCAACATGGATGGCACTTACAGGCCTATTTGTGTATACATGTGACCTGACGGTCGCTTATCTTCCGATTAGGGAGTTTTACTGCTTTCTAAATAATTACAAAATCTATTAGAAGCTGCTATTTTCAAAGGAAAAACAAAACACGTAGTTTTTGCCTATAATGACATGCCCAAAATTGTGATGGCATCGTTATATTTCTCAACTCAATGTACTTTGTTACTGTGTCCCCCCCCCAAACAGTAATGCCACCAGCCAGTGAAATCCCCAGAAATCCCCCACTTCTTCTCTAATAGAAGAAGTGCTACTGTAAACTGTGCTCGATATGTCATAAGCGGAAGCATATTTATAGTCAGCTTCTCTGTTTATCAGTTATGGTTAATGGGGTTATCAACTCACCTTCAAAACAAAGCAGAAGTCTGTCGGGGCCTTGTATTTGCTCTTGAATTCCTTTCCGTAGTAGACGTTCACGTTGTCAAATTGTACAAAGCACACCAGGTCACGAGAGGTCTGGGGGGGGGGGGGGAGAGGGCAATTTCACAGGTCACAGGTCAACTTTCAGCGTTTCAAAAACACACTTGACCTGCAAGCAGGAGATTTACTGCTAAGTTAACATATCACTTTTCTTTTAAGTAAAGCTAGAGGCTGTAGATTGATATTGTAAATCAACTATATCAGCAGGATGTAGGCCTACAATATGATGGGTATATTTCACTGTAAGAGCTGCCATGAGATTTAACAGATTTCACTTTCAAATACTGTATTATGTGTGATAAATAAATAAAACCGATAAATAAAAAATGAAATGAAAAAACACAGCCCCTCACTTAAGAAGGCTGATATTCATCACCACAAACCAAGGGCGTGTGTTTTCAATGAATCTAACATGGGTTATATATTGTATATATATTTTATTGTATATATATTGTATTTTAATTATATTTTTTGTCATGTCATGTGGTCTACCTGCACAGCCTTTGTGATCTACTGGTAGATCACGATCTACCTTTTGGGCACCCCTGGACTACACAGAAAAATCACACCCGTGTGAACTGAGCGGTGGTTTACCCACCAACCCCCTCCCCCCCCCCCCCCCCCCCCCCCCCTTCCCCCCTGTGTGTGTGTGTGCGTGTGTGTGCCTGGTCTGGCCTGGCCTGAAAACAGCGCCCCTCCCTTAACATGTGTGGTCAGAAAAGGTACTACACCACAGGCTTGAGGCTACATACGGACGCACCCACCTACATACATACATACATACATACACGTACGTCTACACACACGGCCACGTATAGGCGCGGCGTGACCACCGCTCAAAAACCCTTCCAGAACTAATCAAGGTTGACAGTGGGACATAAGTGATTATTTGCAGGAGCATTTTCCCCTCACTATTTTGGTTTCAAAGGGTCACTGTCCGGTCAAATAGCAGCTCCAGTGAAGGTATATTGAACAAACAGGGCATGGTGTGTGTTGACATTAGCCAAAGATCTGGGGCGACTTTCTTCAACAGGGGGTCCGGGACTCCCTGTGATAGGAACTTTATTTTACACTAACCACTTGAACCCTAGAATCCCTATAATCTGAGGGGAACATTAGCCCGAAAATAGCAGATCTACAAGTTGTATGCTTGTAGATCTGCTATTTTTGGCAAAGTGTTTTGGTGTAGAAGGAAAAAAGAGCAGTCCAAGTACAGAGCTCACGTTTACCAAGTATTGATGGTTTGAACGTCTTAAAATAGTAATACACAGTTACACATTAACATATTCAACATATTAACCGAAAAGTAAAGTCAATAATCAAAACGACTACATTAATTTACTAGGGCTGGGATGCGATTAAAATTTTTAATCTAATTAATTACAGGCTCTGTGATTAATTAATCGCAATTAATCGCATTTTAATCGCACATCGATATTTGACCTGAGAAGCATTTTTTTTCAAGTAAAACACATTTTGTTGTACGAGTGAATCAAGGAGTGAGTTTTTTAAATCTAAATTTCGCATCCACTGGGCCAAGCAAAGCGCTCTTATCGGATACTTCTCCCTTTGCGTTTGTTGTCTCTTCTTGGTTGGTGCATCGCTATGATCGGTATGCCCTAAACTGAAGGTTCTGTGGTGCAAAAACTAAGTGCGATTAAAATGCGTTAATTTTTTTAATCGCGTTAATTTTCTGTAATTAATTAATCGCAATTAATCAGTTAAAGTCCCAGCCTTATAATTTACGCAACACTGATGATAGTGGTGTCAAACAAGTCTATGAAGATATCTATGAAAAAGTTTAACCTGCAACACATTTTTATACAATATGTTATGGGGGGGGGGGGGGGTCCCTGCTTCATATCTCTCTCTCTCAGCTAAGGGGTCCTTGGGCTGAAAACGTTGAAGACCCCTGACCCCCTAGGGCATTAACTGTTTGGATGTGCCACAGATGACCTCTGACCCTACTGACCTTGCTCTTCCCCTTGGGTACATAATAGATTCCAGACGCTCTCAGCAGGAACAGCCGCTGCTTCCAGGACTTCTTGCCGTCCTCTCTGACGTAGAGCGCCCCCTCCAGGTCGGGCACGATGATGGACGTCCCGCAGAAGTTCTCCTGTGAGGAGATATGGTATGTTTTTACTTTGTTTCTTGAGCGGTGGTCACACCGTCTCCTATACGTGGCCGTGTGTGTGGGTATGTAACCGTATTTTCCGGACTATAAGGCGCACCGGACTATAAGGCGCACTGTCACTGAATGGTCTATTTTCGAACTGTTTTCATATATAAGGCGCACTGGACTATAAGGCTCACATAATAGACGCTACCGTTGCGTTATACATCCAACAGATGGAGCTGTGCTAAAGGGAATGTCAATGAATGATCCATATATAAGGCGCACTGGACTATAAGGCGCACTGTAGTTTTTTGAGAAAATTAAAGGCTTTTAAGTGCGCCTTATAGTCCGGAAAATACGGTATGTATGCGTCCGTCCGTGTCTGTATGTAGCCTGCAGTACCTTTTCTGACCACACATGTTAAGGGAGGGGCGCTGTTGTTCAGACTCACATTCACACATACACACACACACACACACACACACACGCGTGCATGCATGCACGCACACACACACACACACACACACACACACACAGCCTCCACCGCTCAGTTCACACAAGTGTGATTTTTTGTCTCCGCCAGGCCGAAGGCAGCCTGTCCGTCCGTCCACCCTTTGTGTGTGTGTGTGTGTGTGTGTGTGTGTGTGTGTGTGTGTGTGTGTGTGTGTGTGTGTGTGTGTGGGGGGCGGGTATGGGCAGACAGTACGAGACACGCAGCATAACCCCCATCCACTCCCATGTTAAGGAAGTGCATTAAGGCGACGACCGGAGCGTCATATTGTGCCGTTGCGGGGTCGCTTGCACAAGGGTTGAATACAGGTTCATGGTTCAGCACTGCTCAACTGTCACCCCCTAATGATAGGCATGACCAATGAGACAAACCTAAATGCCGGAAGAACAGCACTTTGTTGACACTCCCATCAGCCTATCTACAAGCTCAAAAGTTAAACGCTTAGCCTTGCGCCGCGTTTCGAGCTTGTGGATCTGCTACGTTTGATGCTTTTGTGTGACGGTGTGTATTATTATCAATCAAGCCTTAATTTATGAAAAAACACAAAAACGTTAAAACATGGATGTAGGCGGTTTCTGCCCGACAGCAACAATATACGCGCGTGTGTGTGTATGTGTGCGTGCATGTGTGCGTGCATGTGTATTTTACCTCTATTAGCAACTGCTTGTCTCTTTCTTTCATCTCTGGTACCGTTTTCTTATCATTATTCCACAGATAAAAGTTCTGTAGGCAAAAAAAGGAAAAACAAAAAGATGATGTCTTTGCAACAATGCCAACATTAACATGAAATCCACCCACACTAATGACCATCCTAATGTGTTCAGATAACTTTAGACTGGATGTCATACGGTGGTCTTTGTTAGGACTGTGGTGAGAGAGGAATTCTGTTTTGATAGCTTTCTGTCACAAGTTGGAGTGCTAAAATGGATTGCATGGATTAAAGCAGTGGTTCTCAACCTGTGGGTCGGGACCCCCTGGGGGGTCTCCAAATTATTTTGGGGGGTCCCCAGATGATTAACTTAACTCATTGCATGCCAGGCCCGATAGTCCCGAGATTATTTCAATGTCTTTCCCTGCCAGGCCCGATAGTCCCGAGAATTTCCGCCATTTTGAAAAAAAAAAAAAAAAAAATTTGGACCCCAAAAAATGTAGTAGGCATGATAGAAATCGCGAAATTGCATGTTTAACCCCCATAGCAACCCCATCTATCAAACATGGCAGCCATCTTTGTTTACATTTTAGGAAAACATAATGGCTTGTATCTCATGAATGCCTGAACGGATTTCCATTCGGATTTTTTTGTATGAAAGCTGTGAGCAATGTGGACACACGTGGTGCATTATCTAGGCATGGGTGTGCATGATCCGTGCACTATGAATTACATGGAAGTCTATGGAGACCAGAGGCACCATAGAGTACGAAGGTATTGTTAAATGGCGGGGAATGTGTTAACATGCAACATTGTTTTCTCTCTTAACAGTTAATAAACTAACATAAAGTTTAAGTGTATAGAGGGTATCTGCAGATTTCTAAAGTGACAATTTAAGGACTTTTTAATATCTCTAAAATAGCAAGTTAAATATTGGCCAAATTGTCAAATAATATAGGCAGAAATTGTGAAAATAGCCGATCTACATTGCGAGGCCTTGTGAGCATGTACATAGATCTGCTATTTTCACAATAGAACCATGTTATACAAAATGTAATGCCTCAACTCTTAGTTCTCGTCAGGGTGGGGGGTCCCAAGTTAAAATATGATTTTTTGGGGGGGTCGCGGCCTGAAAAGGTTGAGATTCACTGGATTAAAGTTCTCCGAAAAATACCATTACTGCATCAAAAGTAATCAACTAACAATCCTAAAACTGGTCAAACATTGGCAAATTTGTCAAATAATAAGAAAGCGGTAAACATTTTGAAAATGGATGATCTACCATTATTTCAAGATTAGAGCATTTGAAGTGGTCAAACTAGCAATACATTAAAGGTAGGGTAAGTGATTTAATTTAATTCAAATAATAACAAATGGGTCTATGTTCTGATAATACTAGTTACTATAGAGTGTTTGCCTAACCCCCTGTGAGGAGAAAAAAGCAGTTTCAGTTTTGGTGGAGGAGACAGTTTTTCCTCCAATCAGGATAGAGTGGGCCTTCCTCCAATCATGGTCGAGCGTGGGCGGGCCTTACTCGCATGATTGGAGGAAGGCCCTGCCTGTCACCTACATGAAAACCCTAATAGTCTAGGATATTTCATATAAAAGGTTAAAGCCTCAATCTATGATTATTATTTTCTTCACCTGGTTGACAGAATGCAGAACAGCAGGAACAATTATTAACTAAAACATAATAATTTTGCATATTTTGTTGTTGTTTAGGGAACACAGCGCTAGACAGTGTGAGGAGTTTCACAAATCACACATTAGGACATGGCCTAATTTAGCTCTTTCTTCTGTTAGGGGGGAGAGGAATGTTATGATGATATAGAACTATGAAAATGACTCCACTCCATTTATCCATAGGCTCATAGGCTCCCTGTCGACAGTCAGACACCATTAAACACTTTAAGATTGTAATTTGGTCTACTAGATCAGGGGTTTTCAAACTTTTTTGACTCAGGGCACCCCTGTAAATAACCTTTTCATCCACGGCACCCCTGAATTACACTGTTAATCTTTAGAATCTTGCACCATATTGGAGAAATATCCGTTTCCATCAGAACTGACTGAAAATAACGTTATACTTGACGTTTAACCTCTTGAACCCCAGCATGCCTATTCCGGGGGGAAGGTTCACCAAAAATAGCCGATCTACAAGCTCACAACGCGTCACAACGTGACGCGTTGTGAGCTTGTAGATCTGCTATTTTTGGTGCAAAGAGTTAGATGGAAAAAGAACTCATCAAGTACAGTGCAAATCAGGTCTGTTTTACTAAGCATAGTGAAGTGATATTGATGCAGTGATATTGATGAATTCCAAATAGCCTATTATCAAATGATCTTGCGGCACCCCTGGACTGGCATCACAGCACCCCAGGGTGCCCCGTCACCCCAGGGTGCCCCGTCACCCCAGGGTGCCCCGTCACCCACTTTGAAAACCCCTGTACTAGATAACTGTTCCCTGACAGTGGGTCGGGACCCGGACACATTTTTATGGGTCACCCTTTTTTGGTTTCCGATGTTAAGAAAATAGGCCTACATAAATATTTCAAAAAAAAAAAAAAAAAGATTTCAACTTTTGATTAATTTAAAAACAAAAGTTAGCAGGTGTGTAGATCTGCTATTTTCACTAGTTTGGGTCCCAGGAAAATATTTACATTTTATTTTTGCGTCTTGAGCTAAGAGGTTTGGGAACCACTGAAGTAGTACTATGAAAATGACTCCATGTCACGTTGTTTTCATAAGCTCCAAAAAACCAACCATCTCTCCCTGCCAACCAGACATTAAACACTTAAAGATGGTCATTTGGTCTGCTAGATCAACAAACATGGCCAAGAAGTTGGCCACCCTAACGCGGTTTAGTTTGATGGAGTACAGTGCAGTGTTGTTTTTGACAGCTAATTTTGATTTAGTTTTAGTCATATAGTCTTTTGAATAAAATGTCGTTTAGTTTTAGTCTTAATTTAGTCACCTGAAAAGTATTAGTTTTAGTCTAATTTTAGTCGACTAAATAGATTTTAGGTGACTAAATCTACAGTTGATTTAGTCGACTAAAATGTATTTTGGCAGGCCTTGATGGCATCGTAATGACTGATTTTACACTTGTTTGTGTGCTGAAAATAGCAGATCTACCAGCTCACAACGCGCCACAGCGCGACACATTGTGAGCTTGTAGATCGGCTATTTTCAGCACGCAACACCTGAGAGCAACCAAACATAAAATGACTCTCTTCTCCACTAGTCCCTCCCTAACGTTTTAGTCTAGTTTTTATTTTGTTGACGAAATTATGAATATATTTAGTCTTTGTTTTAGTCACCACAGCTTAGTTTTTGTTTAGTTTTTATTTAGTTTTTGTCAGTGAAAAAAACGTCGAAAAACGAAAAAAAAGTCGACAAACATTTTTCGTCATAGTTTTAGTCGACAAAATCAACACTGGTACAGTGAAGAAATTGAAGTGAATAAAAAGGCCATATCTCATAATTTAGTCAAGAGTGAAAATAGCCACATTGCTGACAACTAATGGAGAGATAGATTTACACAAACACGAGCAGACCACCAATTTAAAATAAATATAATTAATATGTGTAAAAGTGACCTCGTAGTTGAGCGTCTACTCAATACGAACACAAATGGCCCGTGTTTGGGTCAGGGAAGCCGTTGCCTGTTTAATAAACCAGACCGAACACAACACCACCCCCTGGCGGTAGTGGTGTTAACGAAGTGTGTGATAGAGGCTGGCAACGCCAGGCAAGGGAAGCCGGGCTTTGAGGGTGATGAATGTCATTGCACTCCTACGGGCTGGGGGACGGCGCCTGTCAGCAGGGAGTGTTGGGCAGGAAGAGTAGGACCAACGTTCTACGTCCTCCCGATGGGGCTCCTCACTGGCAGGTGAGTCCACACAAATGTGTGTGGGGAAGAAACAATTGGCGCAAAGTGTGGAGAAAAAGGGCATTAAAAGCCTCAAAAAAGAAAAGAAAGGCTTCCCTTTCCGTTAGCTAGAATATCCTACATTTTCTAGCTCTGAGTCACTGAAATTGAAGAAATGGTGAGCAATGTGCCCCCCCCCCCCCCTTTTTTGTGTGTGATTGAAGTAGGGGTGACTTTACCTGGGGGCTTTTGAAGACAGCATATTTGTCTTCTCTCTCCTGAAAGAAGACTTTGTTCTCGCTGTCTCTGGTCCACGCTGAGAGGTGCTCTACCAGGGTCTCGTGGTCCTCGAACCCCCGTTCTGCAGCCAGAGAGAAAAGCAAACACCGCTAATCTATTATTCTATCAGCCCCAGAAACTCCTCTCAACACAGTGGTGGAAAGTAACATTTACTCAAGTACTGTACTTTAGTGCATTTTCAATACTTTGTACTTCTACTCCAGAGGCAAATGTTGTGCTCTTTTTTTACTCCACTGCAATTATTTGAAAGCTTTAGTTACTAGTTACTTTGTAGATTTGTATTATTATTTAAAAACATACATTAACTACTTCAGGCCTACTATATACTTTGACTATTTGAAAATAGCTGGTCTAAAAGCTCACAGCGTGTCTCTTTGTGTCACGCTGTTAGCTTGTTCGAAAAAAAAAAATGAAAACAAAAAACCAAGAAAAATATAATCTGTGTAATGAGTACGTTTACTTTTCAAGCATATTTTGATGCCAACACTTCTGTACTTTTACTCAATTACATTTTGATTATTGGAAATTTACAATGTATTTCTTTTCTTTTTTTTTATGCCTTTATTTGATAGGATAGTAGACTGACAGGAAATGGGGAGAGAGAGACACACGGCAAAGGTCGTCCGGACCGGGAATTAAACCGGTGACGCCGCCAGGCTACTCAAAGCCCATGTGGGTATGCGCCCGGACCAGTAGGCCAGCGGGCGCACCTACCATGTATTTCTACATTGCAGTATTGATACTTTCAGAAAAGTAGAGAAATGGAGTACTTTTTTCCACCACTGGAGAAAAGCAAACACAGCTAATCTATTATTTTATCAGCCGTAAAAAATAACTCCACTCAACACCAGTCAAATAATGATATCAAGACCCTGGCTTTGGGAGATGAAACCAAAAAGAAAAAGACTCCAGTTTACTTGTTCAACATGAGTTTTCATTAGAATGTGGTTTGTCCTATAATCACACTAAAGTCCACAGAGTGATATTATTTAAAGGAGTTTAAGAATGTTTGAAATTATTCTGTTCCCCATAATAGTGGTTTAACCAAAACCTGAACCCGTTGTTTCCCCAGCTCTTCCCCCTCTCCCCCTCTCTGTCCATTTACTTTTGCACTATTCTTAAAACAAACGCTTTTACGAGTGACCACCAGCCGTCTGGAGATATTTAATTCACCCCAACGCTCAGTTTTAAAATACATTTCACACAGCCGCACACACAATTGTCCATTTGAAATGGAGCCTCAGTCAGACCCATAAGGCCGAATTTAGAAAGAGTTCAATAAAATGCCACCCGACCCGCTCCATTTGCTGGAATGACTTTATATGGCATTAAAACATGAAAACACATTAAAGAGCACTCTCTCACTTCCCCCTTCCCGCTGTGCCCTGCCTGCCCAGTCGCCCACCCACCACACACTTGTAGATGCTAGATTAGTCAGTGGCAGTGGTGGAAAAAGCACTCACATTTTTTACTTAGTGTAAGTAAAAACTATCAATACCCGATTGTAGAAATAGTCACAACTACTACTACAAGTAAAAGTTCGGTACCAAAACTCATAATGCAGAATGTTACCGTATCATCTACAATTTAATTAAAAATGATTTCAAAATAGCAGATCTACAAGTTCACAACGCGTCGCAAAACAAAAATGTTGTGAGCTTGTAGACCGGCTATTTTCAAATTGCCAAAGCTTTAGGTCTGAAGTGGTTTTGTAACAATGATCAAAATCTACAAATTAACTTGTAACTAAAGTTTTCAATTAATAGTAGTGGAGTAAAACATACTTGTCTCTGAGGTGTAGTGGAGTAGAAGTAAAAGTAACTAGAAGCAGTGCTCTTCCGAGCACAGGTCTCCACCAGGCCACACAAATTGCCCTGTTATAGCGCCACCATGAGGCTGATTTGAGAAATTTGAAGTGGCATTTCTTCCTCTACTTAGTGGGAACGTGCACGCCCAATTTCACCATGTTCATGATTTGAGGCATTTTGTTCAAAACGGAGCAATCCTGCAAACTTTGGATGCCAATTGTAGCCAATCAGGATGGAATATGGAAAATCGGACGTATCCATGATGATCACATGACTGTAGAGATACTGTCTACCGATTTGTAGGATTTTTGGACAAAATCTGTAGGAGTAGTGTACAGAAATGTGTTTTGCAAACATCGGCCTCATGGTGGCGCTAGAACAGGGCCATTTGAAAAATGTGGGGCAGAGGTTCTGAATAGACCGTTTGTCAGCCTTCTGATTGGTCCCTGAGACTCCCTGACTGGCCAACCAGAAAAAAACATTCACTTTTTGCTATCGGGGGTGGAGTTTGTGCAGTGGAGAATGTTAAATGTGGCTTTCAAAACTGTCCGCAGTGCGCGACACGGCGATCGCCCGGTACGGCCGCGATCTCGGCCGTGATCTCGCTCATCATAATGAATAAGCTTCAACAAACTAGTTCACATGGACCATATCAATGGTCTAAGAGTCACGATTGGGTACATATATTTTAAATGGGCAGAATTACGAAAAGCCAGCCTATTATGTGAGGTTAGGATTATAGTTCTGTCCTCTTCCTACCCAGGATGCAATGCGCGGTCTATTCTCTTTCTGATCCAGAGGATTAAACTAATTAAAACATTTATTTTCGGGGGGAAAACTACTGTTTTGCTATGTAATTACTGTACCTTTTTCTTCCCTTTTTCTTAATATCACGTAGATGTGTTTTTTGTGGTACTTTATATAGCTGTAATGAGGCTATGAAGGGAAAAAAAATCCCATCCACTACCACTATAAAAGAATCTGCAAAGAGGATTCTGTCCCACTGGGATTAAACAAATTAAAACATATATTTTCGGGTAAACCCCCTGTTTTGCAATGTAACTACTGTACCTTTGTCTTCCCTTTTTATTAATATCACCTAGATGTTTTTCCTTTGGTACTTTATATAGCTGTAATGAGGCTATGAAGGGAAAAAAAATCCCATTCACTGCCACTATAAAAACAATCTGCCCAGGGTCAAATGTCCTATCATAGTAACAGGGCAGAATGGGGCGGGATTTGCAAAAGGGCTTATTGGCATCCAGGGATTGTGTGTGCTCAGTTTGGCAGCGATCGGGCCAACGGCACCGGAAATTTGCTGTACACAAACTCGGAGGACGGACGGACGCACGGACGCACGGACGGACGGACAGGGGCGAAAACATACTCTCCCCCTGCCTTCGGCTGGTGGAGAAAATGAAAAGTGGAAATACTCCATTAGGGCACGGTTACGCCGCACTTTTATTCTACCTCAGAGGGAGGATTATGCCAATGCATTTCAATGGGAATGGAGCGTTTTTTTTTTTGCCAAAACCCGCAAATGGCAGCAAACCGCTCTATTCCCACTGAAATGCATTGGCAGAATCCTCCCTCATAAAAGTGCGGTGTAAACGTGCCCTAAAACAGTGTTTCTCAACCTTTTCAGGCCGCGACCCCCAAAATAATCATATTTTAACTGGGAACGCACCCTGACAAGCACTAAGAGTTGAGGCAGTACATTTTGTACACGGTTCTATTGTGAAAATAGCCGATCTACATGCACACAACGCCTCGCAACGCGAGGCGTTGTGAGCATGTAGATCGGCTATTTTCAAATGTGTCCAATGTTTAATTTGTCATCTTAAAAGTATTAAAAAATCCTTAAAAAATCACTTTAGAAATGTGCAGATACCCTGTCTATACACTCAAACTTTTTGCTGGTTTGTTTATTGTTGAGTGAGAAAATGTCGCACATTAAGTTAATCATCTGGGGACCCCTCAAAATAATATGGGGACCCCTCTGGGGGTCCTGATCCACAGGTTGAGAACCACTGCCCTAAAAGTAAAAAATGCCTCAAAGTTGTACTTAAGTACATACATGTACTTAGATACTTTCCACCACTGCCACATACTTGTAGATGCGGGCAGATCTGCCATTAGGTGCCTCGCTGCTTCACACAATTGCAGGTTGCCCGACGGAGCCATAGGTAGACATTAAATAAATTGCTCCCAGGGATCCAGCCTACAGTTGGACTATTACAATCATTAAATGGATGGTTGTGCCTGCAGCCTGGCAGTGAGCTGTTAAGAGTAAAAGCCCTTTGAACTGCACTAACCACACGGTTATGGTGCGCTTCGGAGAGCCATGTGCATGCTGAGCACATGGCTGTCCCAGGGGCGTCAATTGGGTATGGCAGGGGTATGCAGCTGCCATACCCTGGGTCCAGGGGAGAAAATAAAAGTTACTTTTAAATATGTCTCTTTGTCTATCTGCGCTGGTTATTATGTTGTTAAATTACAGTAAATAATGCAAAATTTAACATAATGGTCACTTTAACAAGGTATTATAATTACTAGCCCTTCAAAGATATGAGCTCCGAAATGATGTGCAGTGTGTGGGTTATGGGATGTGCACTGTGCACACAGTATATGAGGGATGGAAAGTAACTTTAACTGGTGCTTGCATGATAATATGTAGGAGCATCAATGTAAGAAATACCCGTTTCGTTTAATGGCTACAGAGATACTGTGTACCGATCTGCATGATTTTTGGACAACTGTAACAGGGCCAGACAACCGACCCCCCCCCCCCGCCCGCCCGCCCACCCGCCTGCACACACACACACACACACACACACACACACACACACACACACACACACACACACAGAGCTGGTTAAACATGTTGCCTCATGCTAGATGCAGAATAGATATGCCTCAAGCTAGATGCAGAATAGATATAGATACACCATAAAAATGCTAATATACAGCATATGATTTGTGAAAGTGACAAACGGGCTTCACAGTTATGTCAGGTGTGTTCATATGCTAATGGTGATGCGATTTCAGATCAATTGCTCCAGCCACTGAGGAGAAACGCTGTGACAGACACTCACTCAGACAGACAGACACTCAGACAGACAGACAGACATTTGGAAAATTATATGTTTGATATTCTCCACACTTGTATTCTCCCCAGCTTGACAAAATGGTATATTCCCAGGTTCCGCAGGTCAGCTGCACAGGTGCAATGCATTATTGTTAATTGTGGCACATTTACTAACATGCTAAGTTTAGCTGCACTTGAAAAAACTTTTTTTTCCCCCCTTTTTCAGACATTATGAAAATAGCCGATCTACATGCTCACAACGCCTCGCAGCACGAGGCGTTGTGAGCATGTAGATCTGCTATTTTCACAATAGAACCGTGTTAACCAAAATGTAATGCCTATTTTCCATGAGGACTCCCATCTTTGCCATACCCTAGCTTTTGCTGAACTGACGCCACTGGGCTGTCCTAGCAGTCATGCACTTAATGCACTTAAACAACATGGCCAACGCACAACAGGTCATTGCTGCTCATTGCTTGGCATCAGGGTTCTGGGCCCTGGGTACTTTAAAGGAGGCCTGTCACCTAAAGGGTTACTGTCACTTTAAAGGGCCTACACCATGCTTTTAAAACTATATTTTTTGTATAAATATATGCTCAAAATTGAGTCTTAGACAGGTCTTAACCCTCAAACACACACTCTGACCATTCCTTTTGTTTCTACTAGCTGTCCTATAATTAGGCTCTCAAGCTGCAATACCAAAACGGCCTTTGTTTGCTCAGGGGCGCATCTAGTGGGTTTTTTTCCTCTCCTCTCCAACGTTGACAACAAATATATTGGGCCAATTAAAAATAGGATAATGTTGCAGCTCTGATTATAGCCTACTGTAGGCCTATGTTGTATGATATAAGCCTACTGTCAAATGACACAGGGCGACCGTTGCTAGACCAGACATTAGAGAACGTTAATCTACATTAGACAATCAACCCCACCCGCATTTATGTATAATGTATAAAAATGTATGAAATATAACGGCCCATTTATTTATTTATTTTGGCGATAATGAACCATCTGCCCTGCAGATGAAAACGCTCCAACCAGGAGGAAGAGGAGCGGGTCGAGCGACCAGACCGAGCGTAGTTGCCCGACGTAGGTGCACCGTCTCGGGCTGTGCTCGCGGGCCGCTCGCGGGGCCCGGGAGCCCGGCTCGCCCCGCGAGCGGCCCGCGGGCGCAGCCCGAGACGGTGCACCTACGTCGGGCACTTACGCTCGGTCTGGTCGCTCGACCCGCTCCTCTTCCTCCTGGTTGGAGCGTTTTCATCTGCAGCGCAGATGGTTAATTATCGCCAAAAAACATTGTTCTACCGTGAGAGATACGTAGTATGCAGTGAAGAAAAGAATATAGCCTGGTTTATGGGCTGTTATATAGCCGGGGATAATGAAAGGAAGGACCGGGGTGTTTTAGCTCACTCTAGCCGCGGACAGTGACAGAAGAGGCGGGCTGTGAAGCTCTGTCAAGCCGGAGACAGGGAGGGGAAAACCGGGGGTGGGACAGCGATAGGAGAGGCGGTCTATCACGGACACGGAGGAGGAGGGAAGGGGGTCCGACCGGCATGGACCCCCTGCGGGCCGGGGAGCAGCAGGAGGAGGAGGAGGCCAGCGGCGGCCGCTTAGCGGCGCTGGAACTCGGAGCGGCCGGGGAGGATGGAAGCTCCATGGGCGGCGGGGACACCGTCTGCTCCCTGCCCGGGGAGAGAGACCTGGGCAACGGGGGAACGGCGCGGGCCGGGGCTTGTTTGTGGTTTGTGGCAAAGGCAAAGCCAAGATTGATCTGGGCTTTTCTTCACAGCTACAGACAGGACCATCGCCATTAAAAATAGTCTTTTGTTTCCTTGATAGAAGGGACGAAGCTTGGGTCCTCGCAGTCTATAACGTCACATATATAGTGCAATCCAGGAACGTTAAGACTTCTCCTTGGACAAGTTGATAGAATAAAAGAAGGAAATCACTCTGTCTACTATACAGGGAGGCAGAGTGAGAGCACTGAGTGAGCAGCCCCAGAACAGTAAGCCAGCTGCAGATGGAGGTGGAGGCTAAGCAAATTAGAAACAAATGAGGGGCTGGGTTTACAACAGTAGCTCTGGTTTTTACCTGAAGGGCGGGGGGGGGGGGGGGGGGGGGGGGGAATCCGTGTGACGTCACACGGATCAACTCTCAGAACAGCACTGTTCTGAGAACCCGTGGAAAGCTTTTCAACTCTGCCTTCCCAAAAACAGAGAAAGACACAATGGTCAGAAATAGGACTTTGTGAGGATAGAAGGTGCCAGTGGGACCCCAAAAAAAGGTTTTAAAATAGAAAAAGTGAAATTTCATGGTGTAGGTCCTTTAAGAATCATCTTAAAACACAAAATAATATTTTTATGATGTCATTGTGGGGATGCGCAATTACAAGCCAATCAAATTAATTGTCTGTATAGCCTGAATGTATGACTACTTACTGTACTGGTCAGCTGTTGTTGGGGGGCGAGGGGCAGATTACACTGTGACATGAGCTTGAGACTGTTTCAGACCGTTTTCAGAGAAGCTCATGTCACAGTGTAATCTGCCCCTCAACCGCTTTAGGTGACTATTGAAAAATAGCAGATATACAAGCTCACAGCGCTGCACCGAGTGCCGCACTGTGAGCTTGTTTTTTTTTTAAACGTGAAAAGTCTATTTCAAATCCTTCTAAGGTTTTTTTTTTTTAAAAACTATGTTTCTACAGTATGTCAGTGGTGCAACATTTTTTTCATGTCAAGGACCCCCAAAATGATATGTATTTGGCCCACGGACCCTCATCTCAAAATATTTAGTTCCAGGGACCCCCCAGAAGCAACATTTTAGTTACAAATGTTTGCTTAAAAAAACACATATATTCAAAGATTTGCGCACACTTTCACAACTTTTCAAAAATAGCAGATCTACAAGCTCGCAGCACGGCACTCGGTGCTGCGCTGCAAGCTTGTATATGTGCTATTAAAATAAGCATAAAATAATTCCAGGCCCCTCCACCTTGGGCCCTAGTAACTCAGTTCCACTTCTACCTCCCTTGTGACGCCCCTGCTTGGCCTCATGCTACAGTGCCGTGTAGAGTTTAACTGGGCGATGGGCCTGCTTTTTCAACATTCTCCAGGGACTGGTGCCCAATGTACAATGTTAAAACTACGTACTTCAGAAGAGTGAGTAACTCCCACGGGCAAAACAACAGAGGGAGCTCCACTGATCTCATTCTTTCCCCCCAGAATCAACTCAAACGTGGAGATGAATTGATTATGGCCTATCAACAGCCATCGAAAAGTGAGACTCCCCCCAAAAAAGCACCCTTCTGCAATTTGCAGCTGGACCTAGACAAGTCTTACTTGCCAAAAGAACCCCCCCCCCCCTTTTTGATGATTTCTTGTATGTATGTCTTTACTGTATTATGTCTTGATGAATTGAATACACAGGACCACAATGGAAACACGGCCCTCATGGCTTTTTAGTGTTATTGTATAACTAGTACCTCTGTACTTTTTCGCAAACTGTTAATAACAAGTATTCAATCAATCATGCTATCAATCAATGACTATCAATGACTTCATGTTTATGCAGATACTCTCTAAACGTTGTTGGTTTGTTTACTGTTGAGTGAGAAAACAATGTTTCACATTAAGTTGATCATCTGGGGACCCCCTCCTGGGGGTCCCGACCCACAGGTTGAGAACCACTGCTTTACACCACTGATGACAGGCTATAAGTAGCAATTGATGTGTCAAGACGGCGTGTTCAGCACATGGGCGCCCATAGGCCGTCATTTGCTTTAAAAATAGACACAGTGTGTTGACAAAGGGAAATACCAGTTTCCTCCCTTCGTGGCTTGCTGACTCTACAAACTCCTCATCGCAATTAATAGTAACATTTTGACAGGGACTTGGACTATTATGAGGGTACTGATAAATGGACGGGTCAGGGTTGTACAGAGCCATAGTCTCATTTGTCACCAGGACCCAGGTACTCTTTTCAATCTATCCCCAAAGAGCTTGCTGCGTCGGCATTGTATTTGTCAGTGACGCTACTGCAAAAAACAATAATAGAAACTATTTATCTTTCGATACAACTACTGTACACTACACAGTAGATGAAAAACATCACCCGGAAAAGTGCTTTTTCTAGGTGCATTGACTTGCTCCCGCAATTTACTCTCAAATTGCCAACACACAGATAACTCAAATGGTCTTTCATCACAGCAACCAAAAGACTGGTGTGAAGGCTTTTCTTGCAAAATCGGGGTCCTGTCGAGCAGTGGTTCTCAAAGTGGGGTCTTGGGAGACCCCCAAAGGTCCTTGAGGGGGTTCCAATGTGTTGAAACATTTGCAACTCTTCATCATATCAAATCATACTGTAATGCGGTGTCAACGGCCACTGCTTCGCACCGCGTCACCACAACTACACGGCAGCTCTCTGTGGATTTGTCTACACTAGACGCTCGGCCTCTGTATCTGTCTGTCTGTGTCCCTTTTATGGCCATTATGGAGATCTCTGTATCTGTCTGTGCCTCTGACGCGTGATTGGAAAGGACACCCGGGCTCCAGGGAAACCCCGCCCACCGAAGCTTTTGATTGGCTGAAGCGGAGCTAGGGAGCGCTCAATTGTAGTCGCTTGGACAGGGCGTTTATCGTGGGCTTGCCCAGGCCTTACGGCCTGGGCATAAATATAACGATTGCATTCACCACGGCTTCGTAACTCGCGCGGCGCTCCGCCGGCCGCGCGGCCCTGGGTCCAAGGTCCGCTGGCCTTCGCGCCGCTTGCAGTGTCGTGGACAATCGAGCGGCTCCGTCTGGAGCCCGGGTGTCCTTTCCAATCACGCGCCTCTGACTGTGTCTCCGCATACGGAGATTCCGAACCTTTCGCGCCGGTTCCGGAACATCGCGTATCGGGTCGGGTCCCCCCGGCTCCACCAGGCGCGTCGAGCGTCGCGTCAACGTCAACGCTGGGAACGCTCCCGTTTTAATTGACACGACGCTCGACGCGCCCGGTGGAGCCGGGGGGTAAGACACTGTGGGCAGCAGCAAAAGGCAAGCAAGGAATGAGCAATGCCACTTCCCCATTTAAACAGGATGTTCTATGAAGTGAGTACAGTATGTCTTTGGTTGAGAATAGAAGCATGGAGCTGAGTCTGACAGATGGTCGGCCAGCAGCACATGCACTGAGTTCCCTGACAGAACTCTCTCTGCGCATGTCTGGTCTGTACCAAGTGTGCCGCTCATTTACTTTTCGGGGTCCATGACATACTGTGGTAGAAGTTCTGTAAAAATTGTAAAATCCCAACTACCTGTATATATCCCTTTAGGAGGAGACATTGTAAATGTGATGGAGTTGTGGGAGCGGGCCGGGGGCCCAGCAGAACAGATGGTAATGAGAGGACACTGTGGAGCCGGCGGGCCGAGAGGGAGGTAAATGTGTCTCATCCTGGTGAGATGGGCCGTTGAGATCATAGGCTTCCATTTCCTCGAGACGGGCTAGATGACTGACAGTGTCCGATACAGAAAATTAAACCCACCTGTCTCTGTGTGTGTGTGTGTGTGTGTGTGTGTGTGTGTGTGTGTGCGTGTGTGTGTGTGTGTGTGTGTGTGTGTGTGTGTGTGTGTTTAAAGGGGAGAGTTAGATCAATGCTTCATTGTGCACTCGCTGCAGCATGACTGTCATCGTGCCAATGAAAACATTAGACCATCATCTGGCCCCCGAGTGGAACATCATCCCACCCTCTCTGCATCGGCCTCTCTCTCTGTGTGTGTGTGTGTGTGTGTGTGTGTGTGTGTGTGTGTGTGTGTGTGTGTGTGTGTGTGTGTGTGTGTGTGTGTGTGTGTGTGTGTGTGTGTGTGTGTGTGTGTGTGTGTGTGTGTGTGTGTGTGTGTGTGTGTGTGCGTGCGTGCGTGTGCGTGTGTGCGTGCGTACGTGGAAGAAGTACTGTCATGATTTCTTTAGGGAGCATTGTGAGGGCCGATTCATACTCCACTTTTAGAGGCGATTTTTTTTTTTTTTTCGGTTCGTTATGGGGAATCACAAAATCTCTGCAGCACCTAACAGCCAAATTAATGGCGGTACCCGCCCGAACATCTGAATGACGTCATATTGTAGTTTGGACAGACCCTCTAAAAGTGGAGTATGAATCGTCCCTTAGCCGTCTGAATATATAATAATAAAAACTTAAAATAAAAATAAGCACATCACCAAAAAATCTGCTTATGTCAGCAGAAAACCGCTTATATCAGCTTTAAATGAGACAGCAGTCAGTTTACTCACCCAGTTGCAGTTCAGGGTTCTTCTCACAGATGCTCCAGTTTATGTTGCAGTCACAGTGGGTCTTCTCAAACAGGCTGTCCAGAACGTCTCTGACCGTCTGTCTCTCGTCCACCATCAGAGTCTTGGAGCTGCCGTCGTTCTGCAGCACCTTCACTACCAACTGCCAAAACGTATACATAGGTTGAGTTGTGTTAGCTAAGCTATAGTTACTGTAACTTAACGTGGTTTAGCTCAGCTTGGCTTAGCTTACTGTAGGGCATTCACGAATAGTAATTTTTAGTATTCGAATTATTCGACCTCAAAGTCTTGAGGTCAAAGTTTTTTCCAATAGCCCTGGGTGCCAATGACGGTTTATGACGTTTTTTGTGTTTTTTGTATAGAAAAAAAAATCATTTTTTTTTTAAAGATGTCAAAATGACCTGAGATCAGAGAGATGCTTTTCTCTGTTTGTGTGTTCGCTCCCTCGTTTAGCTGATTGAGAAAATGTGTGTTCATGTGTGTTCATTCTAGTGGATGGACACTTTTTGAGCGGTGGTCACACCGTCTCCATAGCGTGGCCGTATGTGTAGGTATGTATGTTTGTATGTATGTATGTATGTGGGTGGGTGGGTCTGTCTGTATGTAGCCTCAAGCCTGTGGTGTAGTACCTTTTATGACCACACATGTTAAGGGAGGGGCGCTGTTTTCAGGCCAGGCCAGGCCAGGCACACACACACACGCACACACACACACACACACACACACACACACACACAGGGGGGGGGAGGGTGGGGGTGGGTAAACCACCGCTCAGTTCACACGGGTGTGATTTTTTTCATTCAAACAGCTCTATCTCTGGAACCATTTGTCTGATTGACAACATTATTTTTGCCACTGAATCACAACAACTGTGTCTGTTAACACCTTCTAAGCCTGGCCGTACTCCCTCGGACTTCCTACTGGGTCTCATCAGCCACACGTCTATTCCCGGACTTTTGATATAAATTATAATAATAAAAAAAAAAAACATCGGAAATTCTTCTCTGTGTCTTTTTGGAGCGATCTGAAACGGTTAATATGCTCTGACAGTCATTTTCTGGTGCTGGGTGTGATACTCCTAATATCCAGCAGGCCACGCCGTTGACTCACATTCTGGATGGATGGCTGGCCAGGAGGAGCCTCATCCTCTCCCCAGTGTTGAAAATCAACAAGAAGCTCAAACAAGATGGCTGGTCTTTGTCTCTGTTCGTGGATCGCGGTTTCAATCACGTTCGGGCGCCGCTTCTCTATCGCTCCTTTCCCTGCTTCGCCGCACGTAAACGAATGGAATTGATCTCCCCTCCGCCTCGCCAAAGTAAGATCGCCGACCTCTGCAGGATGAATGTGTACGCTGTGTCGAGCACTCCATTACGTGTTGTTATCATGTGGGCTTTGTTTTTTTAAAACATGTTTGTAAATAAATGGCTTATTTCTTCGGCGCTACCTCTGTTCAGAGGGTTCTGCCGCGGCTTGCAACGTGTTAAATATTAAAAAAAAATATTTTTTTTTCATTGCATAGTAAAGAAAAACATACAAAATCGTGGCACAGCTACCTTGGAGCCATTTTGGCATTTGGCACAGAATGAGTTAAGTAAGCAAGAG
Source organism: Nannobrachium achirus (assembly GCF_963921795.1). NCBI lineage: Eukaryota > Metazoa > Chordata > Actinopteri > Myctophiformes > Myctophidae > Nannobrachium > Nannobrachium achirus. Next base: position 23,636,359 of record NC_137828.1, on the reverse strand, counting down.
TGAAAATAGCCGATCTACAACATGCTCACAACGCCTTGCGTTGCGAGGCGTTGTGAGCATGTTTTTTCACAATATTTATCTGCAGAACCGAGTCACATTAAATGTAATACCTACAATCCCAAGTGCTTGTCAGGGTGGGGTCCCCAGTTCAAATATGTTTATTTTGGGGGCCTCATGGCCTAAAAAGGTTTGAGAACCCCTGTATAGAGCAGTAACAAATCCATCCACCAGGGGCATTGACAACTCATTCTTATGACTTTTTATCTAGCCAAGCTTTATAAACTATATATTTTCTAAAGAGAAAACAATAAAAAAGTAAAATAAAAAAGCGAATATTCGACTTTGGTGAACAACGTCGAATAGTGACTTTGATATTCGACTATTCGACTATTCGAATATTTGGTGAATGCCCTAGCTTACAGTAGGTTATAGATTAGTATGCAAGGGATAAATAAAATACGCTGTGCTGGTTGTTGTTGACAAATAACTACAGACAGGATGATTAAACACAGAGGTGATATCCCGCTTATTACACGACTACTTAATAAACAAATTAATAAATTGACCCAAAAGTGTTGCACTGGGCGGACATGGTCGCCTCGGAAAACAAGTTAGTGTTGATCAAATAGAATCAATTTTCGGTTACGGCATAGTCTATTTCTCTCTTCAAATGTTTTCAAAAACATTGCTTGAGAGCAAGGTTTAGTTGTAAATTACATTTCGTGTTTGTTTACATGGTTGGGATACAGTATAAAGTTCAAGTCATGCAGCCAGGTGAGTCTATTGAGCTGAGCAGTCATTATCCAGATATAACACACAGCTGAATTCAGTGATTGACCAATCAGAATCAAGCATTCAACCAAAATGTGTCATAATGAGAAATAAGCCCTGACAAGGTGATTGTCAGGCTCTAATCATCCTGAAGGGGTTTATTTCTCAATAATGACCCACTCGCCGTTGATTATCCCGCTTATTGCACGGCTACTTAATAAATTGACCCAAAAGTATACAAAACAAAGGATTTCATTGCTTATGATAATGAAAGTAGTCCTTTAATTCATGCCAGGTGGCCCAGTGCAACGCGGTCGCCTCGGAAAACAATGACAAGTGTTGATGAAATAGAATCAATATTTGGTTACTGCATCGTTATTGATTACTGCATTGTTATTGGTTACTGCATTGTTTACATTGCTGTCATGTTGGATACGGCACAAAATCAAGCAAGCGGATAGATGTAAGCCAGGTGCTCTGGAGTCTTTGATTAGACAACGTTCTGTTTATTGACTTCAGCTGTCATCCCATGTCAAAACTGGCTAATGGGAGGAACTGTGGTCTTTTTAATGAATTATATTTTGCTCCTGCACATTTTCTATATAGTGGAGTCATATTATCCACACATGACTTATGTCTGAGATTAATTTGACTCCGGAGCAGAGCAGTGTGCTTTCCTCCCCTGGCTCATAAGGCTTTGCACTTCCTCTCATCTGGAACTGAAACCAGCATTAGTAAGCCAAGGAGTCTGACAGAACCAAGGTCAGCTTTGTCACTGAAACCAGCGTTCGTAGGTCTAAGCCAAGCAGTCTGACAGAACCAGTGGTGTACAGTTAACTAAGTTCATCTACTCATGTACTAAAGTAAAATGTAGATTTTTTTTTTGTAACTTGAGTATTTACAGTGTTCAATACAATATACCTCAGAGGTAGATATTATACTTTTACTCCACTACTAATTTTATTTCGTAGATTTTCTTTCTTTTTCTTTATTATTACAAAATGCATTAACCGCTTCTGCCCTACATATATTTCAGCCATTTTTATGTATTTTATACATTTGAAAACATGGACAACAGGGACATTCTGCACAAACGGTAGTTTCTACTTTTGGTTTATATTGTGATGCCAATACTTTTGTTTACTCATGTAAATGTGGAATACTTCAGTAACAGAGTATTTCTACATTGCGGTATTGATACTTTCACTCAAGTAAAAATGTGAGTACTTCTTCCACCACTGACTGAAACCATCGTTGGTAAGCCAAGGAGTCTGACAGAACCAAGGCCACTCACAATGTGTCATAAAAACACGTCTGTCAGAGATGGTATCGTATGGAGGGATTTTGTGTTCCGGATCAGGTTTTTACCTGGTCCCAAAACTCCTTGTAATGCCATCGACATTCAACATATGGTGAAATAGAGGCTGTATTGTTGGATGCAAACAGTGGTGGATACTATAATGACCAAGTACATTTACTCAAGCACTGTCCTTAAGTGCACTTTTGAGGATTTTTGAGCGGTGGTCACAACGCTCCTATACGTGGCCGTGTGTGTGGGTCTCCGTCCGTCCGTGTCTGTATGTAGCCTAAACTTCGGCACGCTACTAGTCCCGCACCATTTACGCCACCCCCGCAATATATACATCAAAACGTGCGGCTCGGCCGGGAATGGTGTGCTAGTAACTTTCTTTCCGATCCGCCTTACAATGGCGACATAATTGGCAAAAAACGACGCTGAATTGTCCCCATTGACTTATAATGGGACAATGCAAGACATCACATTCAAGTATTTTTCTCTCGCAAAGCATAGGAGCTACAGTTTCAAACCTCGGAGAGGAGATTCATAATGATTTTAAGAATGAATCCAAAAATAATTACATCACTCGGCCTCATGGTGGCGCTATAACGGCCCACTTTGCGTTTTGCCCCGTAACTCTTGAACCGTAGATCGGAAAATTAAAATTATTTTGTCCCTGGATTCCTTGGGTCAAGACGCATCTCCCCATATAGGCCACGCCCATTTGCGCCAGGATAGATTTTCCGCCATCTTGAATTTTCTCCAAAACACACTTTTTGCTCCTTTTCCTACATATTTTCTTCAAATGTCACAAAAATCGGTACACATGATCTATGAGGTGGGTAAACCACCGCTCAGTTCACACGGGTGTGATTTTTTCAATTATCTTACTTCTACTGCACTGCAGCTCAGAGGCAAATATTGTACTTATATTCCATTTCAATTATTTAAGAACTTTAGTTACTGGTTCAGCCCTACTGTATACTTTAGCTATTTGAATACAGCCGATCTCCATGCTCACAACACGTTGCTTTGTGACGCGTATGGTCTTGTAGATCTGCTATATTCAAAGGATTCTGAGATTTGAAATCGTGTGAAATGGGACCTCCTGGATAATGTTGAGTACTTTTACTTTTGGTACTTTAATTACAATTCGATGCCAATACTTTTGTACTCAAGTAAATCTTTAGTACCAAACGTGTACTTGTAGTAGTGCTTCTGTTACTGGATGCAAATAATCTATTCTTCATCTTCCCTGCTCGTGCAAGGCAGGTATGATCTATGTCAGAATCCATGTGCTCGCTCACTCCGGAATCTGCACTTGTCTTTTACTTCATGGGCCTGTAACTACAGAGACCTTGGGCTCAACCACCGAGAATGAACCCATACCAAACAAACTGACACCTTCGCAGATGTTCCTGTCAAGGTGGTTATCACCGTTTCCTCAAACACGCCTAGCCTACATATGACATATTGACACATGGCCAATTCTGTTTACCTTAATGTAATGTTTTACTATATCAACTTTTGAGGGTTTTTGTTTTCTGTCCCAATAACCAACCAGTGACACACCTGTAACTCACTTTCAGGACCCTCCCCATAGCTTCTGTACACAACACACGTCTGTGGCGAGCTATCTCACTGCACAGCAGACAGAGAGAGAGACGGGGGAGCCTCACTCTAGTCTAGTCTGTGCACTCCCAAAGCTCGCAACACTCGTAGCTACTACCGGTTGTCGCTCCGAGGTGGAAAGTCTGGTGACGCGAGGTTAGTTGTCGCTTCCTGAGTCTTGGGACGGTCCGCCTTCGACTCACCCGATTGGACAGATGGGGAAAAGCAGAAGCTGCGTGCGGAATGTATCTGCTCGGTCTGCACGGCACTCCGAAAGATGCATTGACAGAAGCCACTCTCATAGGAAGAATATTAGTGCGGTGTGACCGTGCCCTAAAGGAATCGTTTTTGTCGCATTCCTAAGCCAATCATTTGATGAGCGGCGGAGTCTCTGGTCCCCTATTGACCGATGACCCGATCATCAAATGATTGTCTTTTTTTACATTTCAGACTAGACCTGTCACAATTATTACATAATCGTCTAATCGCAATTATTTGACCTAATCGCAATTATTTTGTCATAATCGTCATAACCGTGAATGTTGAAAAATGTTCATACATTCTCAAACATTTTCATAAATAGTGGAAATAGCAGATCTACAAGTTGTGAGCTTGTAGATCGGCTATTTCCACTATCGATGTTATTTTTTAAGTAGAAAGTTGTCATATATGTCAGTAATTTATTTGTGTGTTTAGGTTATGGGTCACATCTGCCATGTGCAACTTCAAACCCTAAAAGCCAAACAGAAATGCAATTGTCAATGACAAAAATACAATTAAATCGTTAATCACAATTATTTGAGTGACAATTAATCGTCATGTAAAATGTCATATCGTGACAGCCCTATTTCAGACAGCCGACTTTGCAGGGCCTTCTTAACTCCCCAAGAAGTTCAGATGCTCTGTCGTTCTGTCAGATATCACGGCTGCTGCATCTCCATCAATCACTCACAACAATGTAACATTTCACCAAGCGTGAAGAAATATTTTTTATGTTGCGTAAAAATCACCCGTCTTGATGCGTGGCCCCAAGCGCGCAAACCAAACACACGTGTCATTGGTTTTATGGGTGCCGCTTTGAAGATGAGGAAAGCGTCCACATATCACCCATGGAAGGAAGCTGTGCTATACTGCAGTAAGCTGTCCAGATGAAAGGAGCGATCCATTATGGTGATTAATGGCACCGCAGGGAAACATGGGAGAAAGGGACCTTCTGTTTCAGAATCACGTCTTTTTATACAATGACTTCCAGATAGCAGTGGTAGACGAAGGATTCACCTTGTTTTACTTAAGCAAAAGTATCAATACCACAATGTAGAAATACTGTGTTACAATTAAAAGTCTGGGTTTAAAAATGTACTTGAAACCCGGTGTACAAAAGTGTACAAAAGTATTGGCATTAAAAAGTACCAACAGTAAAAGTACTTAAAATGTACACAATTATTTATAAATATCTTTTGAAATTAGCCGATCTACAATAACTAGTTTCGATATTTACTTTTCTTTTTTTCTTTTGGGATTTTATGCCTTTATTGATAGGGTTTGACAGTAGGTTGACAGGAAATGGGGGAGAGAGATGGGGAGTGATATTTAGCGAAGGCCGTCGGATTGGGACTCGAACCCGCAACTAGCTGCCTGGACCGCTGCGCCAGCGGCCCAGGCCAGAAATGTATAGTAAGTGGTTAATGCATGGTTTGTAATAATAATCCAAATGTATAAAGTAACTAGTAGTCTAGTAACTACAGTAGTGGAGTAAAAGTACAATATTTGCTTCTGAGATGTAGTGGAGTAGGAGTACTGGATATGTAAAATACTCCAGTCAAGTAAATATTGGAGTATTTGCACTTGAGTACTTAGTTCCACAACTGCCAGATAGCACATTCGTGGCACAATGTCTGTCTTATTTGCCATTGCCAGCGGATATTAGATTCATCATTCATACTGTAGGCGTTAATTTGTTAAGTTCGCTTTGGCTTACCTTTTTAACTTTGGCCTCCTTGAGCTTCTCCAGCGCGAGTTTAATTTTGTCCGCCTTGATCTGTGCCTCGATCTCCTCCTGAATGAAAGCATATCAATAACAGAGAATGACACGGTGGAATAATAAACGGCGTGCCTGGGAAATATGCATTATTCTTCTGTCATCGTCCAGAGCTCTTCGTTTATCCCATTTAGGCCTAAAATTAGTGGATGCTTTAACTATCAAAAAATAGCAGATATACAAGCTCACAGCGCGGCACCGAGTGCCGCGCTGCGAGCTTGTAGATCTGCTATTTTTGAAATAGTCGTGAAAATGTGTGCAAATCTTTGAATATATGTATTTTCAAAGCGAACGTTTGTAACTCAAACTTTGCCTCTGAGGGGTCCCTGGAACTAAATACCTTGAGATGGGGGTCTACGGCCAAATACCTGTAATTTTGGGGGTCCTTGACATGAAAAAGTTTGAGAACAGCTGATTTAGAGGAAGGATTTAGAAGTCGGGTCAAAGATCGGGTCAAAGATATTCAAAGACTTGCACGCATTTTCACGATTTTTCAAAAATAGCAGATCTACAGTACAAGCTCGCAGCGCGGCACTCGGTGCCGCGCTGTGAGCTTGTATATCTGCTATTTTTCTATAGTTAAAGCATAAAATAATGGTTAAAGTGGTTCAAATCTAACGCGACTCGGGCGCGTTCCAGGTATTTGAGAGTTATACGAATGAGATATAAGATCTGCCCCAGACTTGAGACAAAAAATGACACCCAGACGCACAAAATCATGGCACGGAATGAAAACAAAGACTTTAGTGCTGCTTGGTAAGAGACTTTCGGGTAACTTAAGTCCTTGGCAGGAAAGGTTTAAACGCATTTATAGAGACATAATATCGTCGCTGTCGGAGCATAAACCTCTTATCTCCACATTCTAACTTTGTGTGTGTTTTTGTAAATTAAGATTAAGACATTTAGACCTGGTACACCTTGTTATACCTTTCAAGCTGTGGACGCCTCTTTCATTTTAATCGTTACTACAGTAGTCTATATATCGCAGTTTTCTCTCTGTTCTTTTCTTTCCATATTCTAACTTTGTGTTTTTCGTCAATTAACGCCCTTCTTTATCATACAACAGCGTCACACAAAAGCATCAAAACTAGCAGATGAACCAGCTTGAAACGCGGAGCGACGTACGCGTTTCGAGCTTGTCGATCTGCTACTTTCGCTGTTTTTGAATTTGAATCCCGAAAGGTTTTGGACATATGGGGTTGGACATGTGAGGTTTCCACCTCGCTACGCCGTCTGTCTTATAGATATGAGTGCTGAACACCGTGCAGGTTATATTGTGTTAGTTATAGTGCTATTAATGAAGCTGCAACGCATCTTTAATGATGATGGATCCTTTGCACCTGGTGTTTTCGTCTCACAGGGGATGAGGTCACAACGACTGTTAAAGTAATAATCTCTCCCCCTTCTACTTCTCCTCCGCGCAACAACAGCGCTGCACTGCGCTGCAAATCTCAGCTCCATGCTCCAACCTCCAACCCCTGCATTGATCCCGTTACCGTTTCCTGTGTCTTGCGTGTGTCATGTGCGCGCAAGCGTGTGTGTCGTGTGTGTCCACACAAATATATAGTGGAATGTGAGAAATAGACGTTGTGGGGACCGTTTTACTGGTCCTCACGAGGACTCTCCAAGAATCTTTAATGTTTAAAAAAGATTCTTGGACATATTCAGGTTGGCATTGGGATTAGAGATAGAGTTATACCTGGAATTATACTTAGTGTGTTGGTGTCGCGAACCGAAAAATTGCAGATCTACAAGCCCTCAACGCATCACGCTGTGACAAGTTGTGGGCTTGTAGATTGGCATTTTCTTCGGCATTAGGCTTCCAAAGAAAAAATGGGAACATTTGTAAAAATGGCATTCACACAGTCACCGTTCTAAAATGTTGATGTCCTCACAAGTATAGTAACTCACACGTGCGTGCGTGCGTGCTTGCGTGCGTGCGTACATGCATGTGTGTGTGTGTGTGTGTGTGTGTGTGTGTGTGTATGTTTGATCGGTTCCAGACAAGGTCTCTGCTTCGCCCCATGACGGGCAGTGTGTAACAGATGCCTCTGTTGTGCCTTTTGGCCAGAAACAATTTGGACTTTATAAGAGGAATACCATGATTCTACCAGTTGAAGGGCAGCACACTTTAAAGTAAAGCTACTAATGTTAAATGAGGCCTTTTAATTCCTATGTCATTCAAGAACCAGTCCGTGGCTCTCTGATTGTTTGTTTGATTGATTGATTGATTGAATACTTTGTTAGTCTGAAATGTAAACAGCAGGTGGTACGGTAAAGACTAAAAAGCTAAAAGGACAACCCAAAAAGGCCTGGGGACTTTTGTGTTTCCATTGTCGAATTCAATTAATCAACACATCATAGAAAGTAACACGTTATTATATGTCAGACATCAACAAATACAAACACTGTATGTACAAATGAGTTGGGAACATTACATTTATCTCCCCTTGTTGTCTCCTGATAGAAACCAGTGTTACACATCTTTAATGGATGGTGTCAGGGCATTCCATTGTATAGTCAACTCTCCATTAATTGAATACACAGGACCACAATGGAAACAAGCGGATAGGGCTTTTTTGTGTCGTCTTTTTAGCATCATTGTAAAATCGTACCACTGTGCTATTTGCAAACTGTTAATAAAATATTCAATCAATCAATCAATCATGTTTCCCATGTTTTAACCCATTCAGACCTGAACACAAATCTGCGTCACTTTAGATTTGAACCACTTTAAGCATTATTTTATGTTTGAACTATTAACAAATAGCAGATATACAAGCTCACAGCGCTGCAAGCTTGTTGATTTTTCTTTGAATATTTTTGACCCGATTCTATAAATGTCTTCTAAATCCTTCAATCCTAAATCAGTGGTTCTCAAACTTTTTCATGTCAAAGACCCCCAAAATGACATGTATTTGGCCAGAATGGCCACGGACCCCCATTTAAAAATATGTTGTTCCAGGGACCACCCAGAAGCATATTTGTGTTACAAATGGTTGCTTTTAAAAAGATATAGGCCTATTCAAAGACTTGCAAAAAAATAATAACGATTTAAAAAAATAGCAGATGTGAGCTTGTATATCTGCTATTTTTCAATAGTTAAAGCATTAAATAATGCTAGGCCTAAATGTTGTTGTTGTTTTTTTAATTGGGGCACTACCAGGCGAGGACTGACCTTTGAGGGTTTGCTGTGCTGAGGAGGCGGAGGCGGCGACAGCGAGGCGGCGGGCGACGACGGAACGGGGCCGGCGCCGACGTCACCGCCGACGCTCTCGGGCAGCAACGCGGTGGAGGAGGAGGAGCAGGAAGCCAGAGAACGGGTGGAGTAGGCGGCGCTCAGGCCCTGCGGCGCCGGCGGCAGCAGGTCTGGGGGGCCGGGTGGTGGCGGTGGTGGGGGCGTGGCCTCCTCCCTCCGAGCGTCGAGCTCCGCCGTCAGCTTCTCCTCGGTGGCGTTGAGGTCGGCCACCAGGTCGGCCATGAGGGCGTCCAGGTCGGTGTCCTCCATCTCGTTGAGCTTTGACTCTGCGTGGGGTTCAGGGGAGAAGGAGAAGCATTAGGAAACCGTAAACGTGGTGTAAAGTAGGGCATTCACCAAATATTCGAATATTCGAATATCAAAGTCACTATTCGACGTTGTTCACCGAAGTCGAATATTTGCTTCTTCTTTTTTTGGTCAATGCATGCCCCTGGTGGATGAATTTGTTAATGCTCTATACCAGGGGTTCTCAAACCTTTTTAGGCTGTGACACCCAAAATAAACATATTTGAACTGGGGACACCCACCCTGACAAGCACTTGGAATTGTAGGTATTACATTTAATGTGACTCGGTTCCGCAGATAGATATTGTGAAAATACATGCTCACTGAGCATGTAGATCGGCTATTTTCACAATGTTCGCCTCTTGCTTACTTAATATTTGACAGTTTGGACAGTCCTGTCGAATATTCGACTATTCTAATACTTTGAGGTCGAATAATTAGAATACTAAAAATCACTATTCATGAATGCCCTAGTGTAAAGCAGTGGTTCTCAACCTGTGGGTCAGATTCTTTTGAAGACAAATTAAACATTAGAGGCAGAGGCATTGTGATCATGTAGTCTGTAGATCTGCTATTTTCAAAATAGAACTGTGTTATACAAAATGTAGTGCCTCAACTCTTAGTGCTCGTCAGGGTGTGGGGGGTCCCCAGTTAAAAAACGATCATTTAGTTATACTTTACTAGTGTAAAGTATAACTAAGAACATGTACTCAAATACTTTACTTAAAGCAAGTAGTCCAAAATATTACTTATTTTCTATCAATTACACACCCAATGAAGCCTTGAATTCATGGAAAATGTACCCCTATTTATTCTGACCCAAATGCATTTGGGTCCCCATTCAAGGCCTTGTATTTGGGTCCCCATCCAGGGCCATGCATTTGGGTCCCCATCCAGGGCCATGCATTTGGGTCCCCATCCAGGGCCATGCATTTGGGTCCCCATCCAGGGCCATGCATTTGGGTCCCCATCCAGGGCCATGCATTTGGGTCCCCATCCAGAATCAACGGGGGTACATTTACTATAATACATTTTTTGTCGTAGGAATGCGACAAATACAAAAAAATATTATTGAACTCAAGTCTCCATGGCGTGACTAATCAATAGAAAAAAAGTCATTTTGGGGGTGAATTACTCCTTTAACCCTAACCTCAGTAAAACTAACGCTGGTGAATGCTAACCTGCCGACGCTGGTGAATGCTAACCTGGCGAATGTTAACCTGGTCGATCGGACTATTGAGAGGTGGGACTTATGATCAGTCCCCAGTCAGGATAGGCCGTTTGGGGAGTGAGAGAGTGTCGACAGACACGTTGTTGACCTTTGCTAGAAGACATCAGAACACATCAGTGATGCCCGGGCTTTACAGCCCATGACAGTCACATGAGGTTAACTGTGAATAATTAGCTGGTAAAAGCGGCGATTTCTCTCTTTTTTTTCCTCCTTCCTGAAATTAGAAGCTGAACAGTAGCCAGATACACTACAAAGGTGAAACTTTTTCTACCCTTTTTCTACAAGGACATATACCCAATTTTCTCTCCCTATGATCATAATCATTGTAATTTTCTGGATAATTGACTCACTAAACACATCCCCCAGAGGCACACACTGGCGCTTTGAAGTAATAGCCATCATGCCAGAGCTAAACAACCACTGTTAGCCTCAGAGGTATGTCCAACACATATTGTAGAAGTGTTAAAGGTGGTGTTTTCCATGCCTATTAGTAACTTTGGGCTTCATTTTCTGCAAAGTTTCTGGTAAATATCGGTACTAGGTTGTGGTTGTTGGGGCTTTGGGCGTTTCTAAAGTGTATTTGCTTATTTGGGCTTGAACTTCCAATTGTTTTGATTCTTGTTCAAACCAGTGGTTCTCAAACATTTTCATATCAAGGACCCCCAAGTAGATCAATTTGTATTTGTCCACGGACCCCTATCCGAAATTAAATTCGACAGACAATATCATTTGTGCTGGGGGAACCCGTAACAGATTTGTGTTTTGAGTGCTGTTTGAAAATAACCAATGCATATAGGTTTGAAGTGCTCTTGGCCTGTAGGTCGCTATACTTTTGGGCTTGTTTTCATAAACCAGGTTGCTTATTTCTCTGCCTCTGAGCTATGTCCAACACTACACACAGACAGAAGTGTTAAGGGGAGGTGGATAAAGTCACCATTCAGGTCTGTGATGGAGCCAACTTGTTGTTTCTTGAAGGAGGAGCTGGAGGTGAAGCCGGCAGAGAAGCTGACGTCTTCTTTCTTGATGGAGGGAGATGCCGGGGCCCCTGTCTGCGCATCCTCCAGACTCTGCAGGCGGGGGTTAAAAGAATGGGAACAAGGGACTGTGTATTAACACAATTTTCAGTAGACAGGAGTAAAAAAAACAAGCCACAGGGTCTCCGTCTTAATCTACAGCACATTAACACATGGGAAGCCAAGGTTTCTAACATTTCTAGCTGTTGCTGCTGCCATCGCTCACTTACGCTTTAATTTTGAAGAGCCTCAGAAGCTTCATGCGCGTGCACGTGAGTGTCCACTGACGATTGAGGAGGATAATCCATTTGTTTACAAACGCTCGCGAAACTAAAATCCAAACCGGGGCCGACCATCGCGGTAAAGTGTCGCTGTGAAAACAGGCAGATCTCTGCTTCCCTGGCGTTCTTTGCACCTTATTGTGGGCTCGCCAGTACCTGGCGAGCACACTTTAGATATTGTCATTATTTATTTATTTATTTATCTAGTAAGTAGACGGGATTTTCGGTTCCTTTCTACTCCTACATACTTAGTGAGAAAATGAAAATAAAAACATCAATGTGTTCAGCTTACTGTGGCGACGCGTGCTATTACTTTTTACAGCAATCGGCCAAATGGTGGCGCTGCAGGAAGCCTTCGAAAGTGCGAACTTTGAACAGGTATAGCTCATGCTGTGTTATACATACAGCCATGAAACCTGTATACACTTATGCGTCTCCTCATGCCGAACAACTTTTACCCTCTAACTTTTGACCTCTGACCTTTAGGTCTCCCACAATTCGGAATAATATGAAAAACAGTAAAAATCTATCTCCTCCTGGGTTTTTTTTGTTACGCGCACGAAACTTTTTTCACATGAACTTTGGACCAATACGGTGAGATTGATCAACCAGATTTTTTTTAAAGTGAAATATAATTTTTTAATAATTCAATCAATATTGCGGTTTTATGCAAATTATTCTTCGGTCTCTAAATCATACATGCAAAGTTACACGTTCATGGCATTTGGCAAAGATGTAGAGGGTTAGTCAAAGTATCACTGAAACCAATTTTATTCCAATCGGCCAAAGGGGGGCGCTATACGAAGCGTTTGAAAATTCAAACTTCAAACGGGCATAAGTCATGACTCGTTTCATTTGAAGACATGCAACTTGTTACACGCGTGCTTTGACTCGAGCGGAAGACATCTGTGTCGTTTTTAAGTAAGCTCCGCCCTTCGATTTTCCGCCATTTTGAGCAGTTTGTAAAACGCGTAAACCCGCTTTTATTCTGGAATTTTCACGTCACGTGCACAAAACTTTTTTTACGTGAACTTTGGACCAATATCTAAAGATCTGTCCGATCGGATTTCTTTAAAATTGAAACATGCTTTTTTAAATAAGTCAATGAATATTGCATTTTTATGCAAATTATTCTTCTGCCTCTAAATCATACATACAACGTAGCATGTTCATGGCATTTGGCAAAGATGTAGAGTGTTATTCCAAATATCACTAAAACCAATCATACCCCAATTGGCCAAAGGGGGGCGCTATATCATTTTGAGCAGTTTGTGAAACGCTTAAAACCGTTTTTATTCTAGGATTTCTTTTTAGCAATTTGCATGAAACATTCTACACGCAATCTAAGGACCTTTATTTAACATGCCTATGAAGTGCATACAATAAAATAATAAAATAATAATAATAAATATAGCTGCAAGCAGCGATAAAGTGGCCAAAGCCAAAAACACCTCAAATCATGAACACAGCCTGGGATGTGCGTGAAATCTTGCAAGCACATTCCCAATAGGTCAAGGAACAGATACCACCCTTCTATCATTGGCCTGTTATAGCGCCACCAGCGGGTCAACTTTTGCATAACATTTTTGGAAAAAATGGACCAATCTTTGACGTCAGTAACGTCAAAGAGAGCACTGCCTGCGATCTTGACATTTTGTACTTTTATAGCCATTGTTTTCTGGCTAGAAGCGAGCCCACAATTGTTTCGAAGGAACAATATTTTTCTAGTTCATAGATAAAGCCCTTTTTATGTTTCAGCATAGAATAGAAATCAATGCAGCCTAGACCATCCATTTGTCTCTCTGCGAGCCACATTATGACGTATGGACCAGGGTCTTTCACAGACAACACAACATGCGCAGCAGCACGCTGCACAGTTAACCCTTTGTCTCGTTCCTGAACGAGACCTCCAGTGGCCTTATCTCGTTACTGAACGAGTTTGGCCCCTTGGGTGTTAAGAGTGTTTGGAGTGAGTCATTTTAACGCCTACTCATACGTTTGTGTACTATGCACCCTAGAGTGTTTTTAAGTTTCGATTCGGTATTTATTTACTGTATTTGATATTAATTTGATCAGACACACCCCTTCCCTATACAAACCCCATTTTAACCATGTTAGATTCATTGAAAACACCCGTCCTTGGTTCTGGTGACTGATATTATCCTTCTAATCCTTCTTTTTCCAATTTCCAAAGAAATTATAAAAAGATGTTTAAAAAGCAGCACGGCCCCCCTGAGCCAGAGGCCAGTCACCAGAACCAAGGACAGGTGTTTCAGTGAATCTAACATGGTTAAAATGGAGTTTGAACAATGGGTTTGTCTGATGAAATGAATATCAAATATCTAAATACTGAATCAATCAACTTCAAAACTGCCCGGGGTGCTCACAAAAGCCCGAGTAGACGTCAAAAACTACCCAAAACATGTGAAATGGCCCTTTAAGAGAGCATAATGTTTATCTCACGTCTGTTTTTCCACCGTTTTACTCATAAATGTGCATCTTTGTTTAATCTAAGCAAACTCTACAGTACGTCTTAAATGTTTTAAAATGCCTTGTGACTTTGAGGAGAACATCAAAGGGATCAGCGGGGCTTTTCACAGGGGGGGAAAGGTGCAATGTCTGGCTAGCTTATGAACTGACCTTTTGACCTCATGGCTTTAAAGCAGGAGTAATTTATGCTTGCTAGATTGCCCACTAGGCCCAAGTGTTACTCCCCACTGGGGCGCGTTATGTGGCTTGCCGATCCGGAGTGTCTGGTTAATTGATGGCGGATTTTAGTTTTACTGTTGGCATGTGTCTCGGAGAGGTTTGCAGTATTACTGCAGATTTGAGAGGTTATGGATCCACGTCTCTGGAGAAGAAACCCACCTGTGTAAGGAGATCCATCTCCCCCAGCAGGTCGCTGAACATGGCGTCTATGTCATCCATCTGGTGAAGACAACAGACAGAAGAGTCAGAAACTGTGTCAAAAACAATGTGTAAATCAGGGGTTTTCAAAGTGGGTGACGGGGCACCCTGGGGTGCCGCGGCGGCAGTCCAGGGGTGCCGCGGGATCATTTGATAATAATTGGAATTTATTTAAAAAAAAAAAAAAAAAATGTAGTCTCATTTTAAACTTGAAGTAGCCTACAAAGTTATTTTCAGTCAGTTCTAACCAAAATGACTCGCAACATAATCACTAAAATATCATCACTGTCGGGCAGAAACCTTGTATCTCCAAGTTTCAAATGTGTACGTCTTTTGGTAAAGCAAAGCCCTGCTTCATCATACAAGACTGTCGCACAAAACTAGTGAAAACAGCCGATCTACAAGCACACCACGCCTCGCGATGATAAATACAAAACGAACGGTTTTGGACATATAAGGTTTCCACCCGACAACGACGATATGTTATAAATATAAGGTGCTGGGAGTGAAAATTATAATGTAGGGGTGCCTCGGATTTAGAAAAATATTCATGGGGTGCCCTGAGACAAAAAAGTTTGGGAACCCCTGGTGTAGACTGTGAAACTGTCAGCATGTTTTAACAAAGCTCAGACTAGCCAATGCAACATCTTAACCACCAAAGAGATATTCTCCCATTCTTGTCACCAGGAAGAGGCTCTGGGCCAGTACTGCTACCTACAGTACATTAACACTGACTATATAGCTCGAGGAGCCGTTCAATGGAGTTGAGAGGTTTTCCCTATTACTTTCAAGGGGGTGACATCACGTTCTCTTTCTTGATTGACGGAAATAGTTCAATCAAATATCCATCGATCGTGGGAAGACACTAGAAAGTGAAACCTCCATTTGAGCAGGCCCAAATCAAATGTACTGTAAATTGGTTCTCAAACCATGGTTTTCATGCCAAGGATCTACAAATTGATATGCATTTGGCCACAGACTCCACATCACGTTGTGAGCTTGTAGATCGGCTATTTTTGAATAGCCAAAGTATTAAAATAGGAACTGGTTAAACGGATAGTGATTGTGATGTTATATTAACTCATTTTGCAGATGACCCACTGGAAGCCCCTTCAAGGAGGACCCCTGGGGGTCCCCACGTAACATTAAGACTTCTATTTGATTTGTCATTATTGCTTAGTTTTGTGAGAAACTCACAAGGCTGCTTAACCGCAGTGAAGTAGTTTGTAATGTGGCGTTCGATATTCAAACACATTCTTATCTCTTAAGCATTTGCACATGGACCTGGAAAAAAAACGATTCCATTTTTTGTATTGTAGTTGTAAACAGTTGTGGAAGAAGTATTGACATGTTTTACTATTTAAGTAAAAGTATCAATACCACAGTGTAGATATACTCTGGTACAAGTATAAGGCTGGTACTCAAAAATGTACTTGAGTAAAAGTACAAAAGCAGTGGCATCAAAATATAAGTACCAAAAGTAAAAGTACTCATTATGCAGAATGTCCCATTTCACAAGTTCAATATTTATGACAAATATTTCGAAAATAGCAGATCTCCAAGCTCACAACGCATCGCAATAATATTCAGCATGTTCAAGTAAATACCGGCACTATCTAAAGATATCAAATAATTGTAGTCGAGTAAAAGTATAACCTCTGAGATGTAGTGGAGTAGAACTAAAAGTATGGAAAATTGGAAATACACCAGTAAAGTAAAAAAAAAAAAAAACCTCAACATAATTGTAATTGCCTGCAGAATTCGAGTGAATGTACTCAGTTACTTTACACCACTGGTAATCAGGCACGTGCACACATAGACATCAAAGGGGGCTTGAGCCCCTGCCCTTTTACCCGCCTGTAAAAAGTGCCCAAACTCTCCTGAACTTAATGCAGCATCTTATGTTGAAAGAATTGCCCTCTCTGTGTAGAATGCTGTACACCACGGCCACATTGCCTTTTTTATGCTTAGTTTAGTATCAAGTACGCGCAACGCGTTGTGAGCTTGGAGGTCTGCTATTTTCAATATCTTCGCCAAAAGGCCCTTTTAGAAATGTCAGCCCCTGCCTCTCTAACATTCTCTGCACGTCCCTGCTGGTAATAAACGTAGCCCCAAGCCACAAACATCTTGCATAACATCTCTCCAACCCCAGGCAGAAGAGAGAGACAAGTTTGGTATGCATCATCATATCGTCACAACTTGTCTTGCCTGCAGGCGTGGGCCGCTCAACTTTAGAGAACTGGGAGGATTTTGTGGGAAGAACCACACATTAACAATCTCTCAATCCCTGTTTCACATCCATTCGCTTTTTGACCAATGAGGAGCATCATACTCGCGATACAATATTTACAGCCACAGCGGTGTCTAGAACAGGCTAATTAGGCAGACAGACAGAATGTACACAATTTCTCAGCATAATCGTTAGATCTTAGGAACACTGTTACGAACGTTTCGGGGCAATGAGCTAAGAATCTCAGCATACGGGGAAACCCATAGTGTCAAGCGCAACGTTAGGCATTTTGGCCCATACATGGAGAACCTCAATAGATCCACCTTCCCAAAGGATTAGACAGGGCTAGGCATCGAAAGAGTCTCGCTAAGACCCTCTCAAGAGGCTTGCAGGTTAAGAAGGAACCAACGTCGGAACTTCGGGAAAGAGCTCTATTTCAAACACTAATGCTTGAGGTGATTAGCAGTGGTGTAAAGTAAAGTAGAGTTAGTTGTACTTTACTTGAGTATTTGGGGGGGACTTGACATCAAAAACATTCTAAGATAGGTGGGGTTGGCGATAGGGCCTTTCTGTGTGGAGTTTGCATGTTCTCCCCGTATCTCCTTGGGCATATGCCCTCACACAAAAACATGCAGTAGTCCTGGTTTCTATACTACCTCCCCCTAGCCAGCCGGGTGCTCCCCAATGTCCCCTGGCGCGGCAGGGGGAGAGCGGAAACCAGGACTACAGGTTAGGTAGTCACCGGGTGAGAAAAATGGGTTGCAAAAACCGTGGGATAAAAATATATATTAAAAAAAAAACCTTCTAAGAACCACTGGCATACAGTATAGCACGGTAAATAGGCGGTAAATAGGCTCAAGTCCTTTCTCCATCAACAGCGGTGGTTGACACTAAGGGCCGATGCATACTCCACTTTTTGAGCTGAATTTATTTCGGTTTGGCTTGGGGAGTCACAAAATCTTGGCAGCACCAAACAGCTGAATTAATGACGGTAAATATTGTAGTTTAGACTGAGCCGTACCGTCTCAGAAGCACTTGCCCGTTGGGCTAGTACAGGTCACGTTCTACCTGCCCAAAGGTCATGCCCACTTGCCCGAAAAGTAAATTGTCAAAGTGATAGATATAAAAAAAAGTATAAAATGATAGATAACATTTTAATTACCGTTCAATTTAACACTGTTTTTGTACTTGCAATAAAAAATGTCATACCTCAATTGTTATGCCAAATACCTTCTAATAGCTATGAATATGACTAAGTGTAGCAACAGTGAAAACAGCACATTATAGCTCAACAGTGCTCTTATTTTACATTCCACAGAGCAGAAGACTCTTGTGTTGTGTTTGTAGACGGTTGCGTCCCCTCTCAAACTCCACCTGCCCGGAAGTTTAATTTACCTGCCAGGGGCAAGTGTCAACGCCTGCACAGTAATAGATATTAGTTGAAACTCTTCAGAGAAACTTTAGAGCAAGCATTTAAACAGAAGAATCATCAGTGCTGCTAATTTGCATTCACACCAGACATGATAAAATGTCTGGATATTATTTCGCGTCATGTCCTGTGTGAGAATACCCATCTGGTGTTTACACTCACTGAGGCACTGCCTACACAGTAGGCAGCAGGCACTAGCGGTTCATGGTTTGCTCAAGAGCACATGGTGGAACATGTGACAGACCGTGACCCCCCAAAATAATTATACAATATTACACAAGAGGGTACCATGGTTATTGGCACGCCAGCCTTGCTGCAGGAACGAGCCGACAGGTGGGCTCCGTAGGCAGGGCTGAAGTACCAATAACCACGGTAATGCACGAGTCAGCACGACCCTTGAGTGTAATATTGCGATTATGCAACAGTTACCCTTAAAAAAAATGTCAACTTCATTTAATTGTAATCAAGGTATTCAATTTTTAATGCTAGATTTCGGCACTATGTCCCTGAACTTCCCTTGAAAACTGCTAGCGTAGCCGCTTAGCACACTGCTGGGACAGGGGAAATTCTCGCTATCTCTACGTGTCATTATTTCGACTAAGGGTTAGGGTTAGGGTATGCTTTTGGCGTTAGGTATTAGGCATAGTTTTACTGAGGTTAGGGTTAGGGTTTGGGTTAGGTTTAGGCATAGTTTTACTGAGGTTAGGGTAAGGGTTTGGGTTAGGTTTAGGCATAGTGGTTAACATTCACCAGGTTAGCATTCACCAGCGTCACCAGGTTAGCATTTCATCAGGTTAGCATTCACCCACGTCGAACAAATGGAACGTCGAACAAATGTTATGTGGCAATATCGACACGCTCCTCTGGGACAGGACCCGGCACAGCTGATGTTTACATTTGGTTAGACCGTGTGGTAATGCTCATTATTTGCACGGGTAGATAGCTACCTGTTGTATAATATATTTGAACTGGTGACCCCCCCCCCCCACACACACACACACACACACACACACACTGAGGCATTCAATTTAGTTTGACTCGGGTCCACAGATAAATATTGTGAAAGTAGCAGATCTACAAGCTCCAGTTTTTGCCTATGTCATATTTGACAATTTGGCCAATGTTTTAACTTTTTTTAGCGTATAGTCTGTAGGCTACTTTTGACGCAAGTCTTATTATTCTTATTCTTATGATTTGTATGAAAAAGGTCTTAAAAACCTATCATGTTGCACATTAGGCTAATCATTTGGGGATCCCCTTTGGACCCCAACACTTATTTCAACACTCAGACAATCAGTCCTTATCTGTTTCACACTGGCCTGTTCTTTACTGCTGATTCAGCGTATTCGCTATTAAAATAATGATCTTGCAGAAAGCAAGATTCACTACAAGATTCACTTCTTCACTACTTTCTCTCATCACTCCACCTCTCCTCCTCCTCTGTTTGGACTGAGTATAGTTTGCACCAGAAGGGTTCAAAAATGTTTCCAGAAAATGAAACCAAGCATCCAAGGAGAGACACCCGGAGGCAAAACTCTGAGACAAGTGTGATTGATTTGGTTCCAGTAAGGAGTTCATTCAGTAACTTGGTGTTTTTCATTTCATAGCTGTTTCTCATCTGAATTTGAACTGCATCAATATTGTTGCAAGGTCTAAGATTTGTGTGTGTGTGTGTGTGTGTGTGTGTGTGTGTGTGTGTGTGTGTGTGTGTGTGTGTGTGTGTGTGTGTGTGTGTGTGTGTGTGTGTGTGTGTGTGTGTGTGTGTGTGTGTGTGTGACATACAGACACACACACCCTAGCCTCCGAAACTATGGCAATACTGCAATGTAGATGTACTCTACTCTAATGTTACAATTAATAGTCTGGAATTCAAAATGTACTTGACTAAAAGTATGAAAATATTAGCATCAAAAAGTACTTAAAGTACCAAAAGTAAAAGTACTACTAAATGTTTGAAAATAGCAGATCTACAAGCTCACATTGTACCTAGGCCTTATATCTAGGCTATTTTCAAATAGCCTAGGTGCTAAAGCGGTTAATGTATTTTTTTATAATATAATTTATACCTGCAAAGACACTAGTAACTAAAGTTTTCAAATAGCCTAATTGTAGTGGAGTAAAAGTACAATATTTGCCTCTGAGATGTAGCCCGTATGACGTGAGAGGTGGAGGCTGTGATATTTGTGGAGATAAGCGACCAACGGTCGCTTATCTCCCGATTAGGGAGTCTTACTGGTAGATTAGAAGTAAAAGTACTGAAAACTGGAAATAGTCCCTAAAATTGTACTTAAGTACAATACTTGAGTAAATGTAGTTACTTTACACCACTGAATAATAGAAATGTAAAGTGTTTCATGTGTGTCTCCTTCTCTCTGTTTGTGACTGTGTTAATGAGCTCCACCCCCTCCACGGCCCCACCCCTCTATGAGGCCCTGAAACAGTAGGAAGTGGTAAGGGGGCAACTTCCTCCCTCTCTATGCAATGTTGCAATACGCTGTATGCTTGTAGCTAAGAGTTCATCATTTCCTATAGGAAACGATGAACGCACTCACTGTCTGTTGCAAACCCTGCTGAAAGTGTGTGAATTCATGTGTGCTGCAGCTGCGTACACTAAAACGATTGGTACATAGAATCATTTTAGTGGAACTTGGTGTGCACTTGAGGGCACGAATAGGTAATTGTAGAGACGGCAAGGCCATCAGATAAAGCAATGACTTTGAGTCCATGAAAGTAGGCTAATAGCGAATCTGACTTAAAACCTTTTTATGTCACGAAAAATGTTGTTGCCGTTCGGTTGTTTAAACTCCTAGTTATGATATGTCGGTTGAACTAGTATCCACTCTATGCCCTTGGATAGATGGCGTAGAAAATAATTTGGCACGCAATTTGGAATGGAATTATACCGTAATAACATGTTATGCTTTATTTTAGCTGCACTGCCTGTCTTTGGGCATTGCACATAGGAGTAAGAGACTCATTATTGCACTGAATGATTATATATAGGCCTGGAAATTGGGTTAAATGTCCTGGTTTTGGAAACATTTTGGAAATTCATTTGTAAAACATGTGTGGGAACCCTGAACATACCAACAGTAGTTCACACGTTTGGGGCATGGCGTGCCTTGAGATATATTGTATACGTGTTAAGGCTCTTTTCCACCGGCAGCGATAACGATGACGATAACGATTTAAAAAAGTGGGTTTTCAATTGAAGTGGATCGGCAGCATCCACCCAACACCGATAAAGACAACGATAGCCGACAACTACATCGTTAGGATCAACAACGATGTGGTTAAGATCACAGAGATATGGAACTGCGTCTCTGACAAACAGCACGAGGTGCGCTCTGAGCGAGCGGCTGTTAATTGGTGCCTCTTCACATTGATGTCCGATAACTTTATCGGACATCAATGTGAAGGCATAATTATCGCTGTGATATTTTATGGCTATCGTCATCGTTATCGCTGCCGGTGGAAAAGGGCCTTTAGCCATATATCCTAAAACCAGACTCCACACCCACACGTCTCAGAAATGCTGAGCAAGCACTATGACTGTTTCTTTTCGCTGCTGTAAATTATTAACAGTGTCGTTATTTTATGAGTGCTGATGACTTCATTTGCCATGTTTGTGCCTTTGAGTTGGCAACCATCATGCTCTCATCCAATACAAATGCTACTGTACAGGCTGGGTCGTTTTGTTTTCCCCTCCTGGTTCGGCAAGAGAGACTTAAATGATTTAAATCAGTGGTTCCCAAACTTTTTAGCATGAGACCCAAAAGAGAAATTAAACGTTTGCCCCGGGACCAAAACTAGTGAACATCAGATCTACAAGCTCACGCGGCGCTTCGCGCGTAGCTTTTTAAGGATTTTTTTTTTCAATGTTTTGAAATAACAATTAAAAACAAAAGGTACAGTAGGAAACAAAGAATTAAGCGACCCATAAGAATGTGTCCGCGATCCACAAATGGGTTCCGACTCAGTGTTTGGGAACCAGTGATTTAAATGATTTAGGCATACAAAAAAAAAAGAGGACACTTTCTCCTATGAAGGCAACCAGGCAGGTGATCAGCACTGGTTGGCTCCTACAGTATGTGTGCACATCATGCCTGATCAGTCACTGGAGTGGTTTGCAAGATGGGTGGAGTCAGGGGTGTACAGTGTATGTTTTGGGGTTCCTTTTGACCATTATCTTAACTTTTCAGGATTCAAATTCATAAGTAGCGAAAGTAGCAGATATGCAAGCTCAAAATGTGCCATCTTCGCACTGTTTTGTGCTGCATTTGAAGCTTGTATATCTGCTACTTTTGATGCTTTTGTGTGATGCCGTAGTATGATCATGTAGTATTCCATTAAAATGTACGGAAAAAAAACACACACACACACAGCATGTTATGGCCCTCGTAGCCCCCTGTGAAAGTCCTGCCCAGTGTCAGACGAACATAAAATGCCAATTCATGGAGATTTTGTTTGTTTTTCACGCATTCGGTCGCATCGGTCAGTAGGAGACTCAGTACTGAAGACTCCACTGGTCACCAAATGTTTGGCTTTGGAATGCGACAAAATAGGGTAAACTTCTCCTTTCAAGCGTTAATCCATTTATTGTTTTGTATCTCCCAATTCCTTGTTTTTCTCATTTTGCTTTGGCATTACATCTTTGTTGCGTGTTATGACACCACCAGAGCACACACTTCATCACAAATACCGCAAACACCTCCGCTTAATGTTGGCCCACAGCAAATATTTAATCATAAAAACTATGACACACTTCACACATGAAACAAGAGTGTGCTGCAGCCGATGCCAGTAGTCACACAAGGAAAGGATTAGCGCATCATCGCGTTAGCACAGACAGCTGTATTTCTACAGACACAGAAGATATTAAAGGGAGCCACAGTCTCTAAACTCCCATCCAGCATTGGAAAGACAGAAATCAGTTTATGAGAGAGCAGTGTGGTGTGCGCCAAGTTCATTTTTATTGGTTCTTGGTGAGTGAGTGCACGTTTCACCACCAGTTAAAGAGGTGGTTCCATAGTTTTGTACTTTGTCTGTTTTGTATGGAGTTATCATTACTCTAATTAGTAGACCCCCAGGTGTGGTTATAATATGCAAGTATGTATTCCCTGTGTATTTTTGGTTTCTTCCTGAAAGCTGAAAGCCTCTTAGTCAAAAGGCCCAGTTGAAACACACCGCTTTAAAGAGATCATGAAATCATCCCCTCTCCTATGGAAGTCACGTACGTGGTTTGAAGCATGCGACATGCCGCGGTCCAGCCTTAGGATTTAGAACAGTGGTTTAGAACACTGGCTCTCAAAAAAAAAACAATGACAGTTTCACTTCCCCCTGGGGCTCATGCTGAAATGTTTTACCAATAATTGTGCTTCCAAAAAATAATACACAAGATAGCATAGGACACATATAACTTACATTTCTGTTGTTTTTCCAACACTGGATAAGTGAACTGGTTTAGTAACCTTTGACTCAATTCAGAAGCTGAACTCAGGAGCAAGGAATGCTGTGTACCCCTCTACAATTGTTTGTTTCTTTTTGGCGGACAAGGATTTAATTTGAATAACAATGCATGATGTATGCCAAATTGAACAAAAGTGTATTTAACATATAATAACAATGCTATGAAGTACATGACAATAGCAAAGCCGCCAGAGAATGACCCGACTCTCCCTCCCAGGCAATGAGGTGGAGTCTGAAGAGCTAGGGAGTGAGTCTGCTGTTTTAAGTGCACACAGGCGGGCGTGGGTGTATGAGAGACGAGTGTGAACTGTTTTGTTGTTACGACTGTCAGATTGCCCGTGACCCCCACACCTAGGGTTACCAGACGTCCCGGTTTGGCCGGGATTGTCCCGATTTCAAGCTCAACAAATCGAACTATTAATTTACGGAATGTCTGTCCGCATGCTGACATCACTGATACTAAACAGTGTCGACGCCATGGTAACAGCCGCATGCTGAAACAATGCCCAACATTACTGACTGACATCACAGAACACCGTATATGGGCATAAACGGGTAAAACAGTCTGCATGCTCACATCACTGATATTAAACAGGGTCTCCAACATGGTAACAGCCGCATGCTGAGACAATGCCCAAATAATGTCTGTCTGACATGATGAAACAATTGACCACATTTGGAGATGGCTGACATCACTGACTGACATCACTACAGTGCCCAAATTTGGAGATGATATGACAGAATGGCCTGGACACGGAACACCATACGGTATATGGGCATAAAATAGAGCCAGACAGACAGAGATAAGAGATCAATGTATGGCCATGAAAGGGACACAGACAGACAGACAGACGGATACAACCGGGTATTGCACAATGGACGTCAATGGTGACAATTCTGCCCAACGGGCACCAGTCTGGGTTCTCCAACATTACTTCTGAGACTCCTCAGGGACATTCGATCCCTGTGCACTCATATACACCGCCGCGCACAGGACTAGTATCTCTAAAACACTAGTATGTCACAGTTTATCATGTTCTGTTCATGTAAACATGCTCACCTAACCAATTAGAAAACATGAACAAAATATGCCTGCAAGGCTGATGTTTGTCAATATGCAACACCTATGGTGCGTATACTGTACATGATTGTGCGCTTGCATGCATGGGTGCGTGTGTGCATTACAAACATGCACATTGATTTAAGGGTCGCGGTTGGAGGGGCTAAATATATTGGTCACCTTACCCATACCTGAACACTCACCATCATAGGAAATGATTTGACTAAAGTGCATGTCAGTGGATTCCCATGCATGCAAAAAGGCCATAACTCAGACTTTTATGCTGAAACTGTAACAAGTGGGATCAGTATGACATTACTTACTATATTCATAATAAGGAATCTAAAACACATAAGTATGTTATGGCTACATTACGTTACAGTACTTCACAATAATGAACAAATGGTCGACTGGATGAATAGCCTTTCGGGGCTAAGTGCAGAAAGAGGCAGATAAGATAAGCTCATAACAGTGAAAGCCTCTATTGAGGGAGGTAAAACAGTAGTGTTTATCGGTAGGGCAGTTGATTGTTTCACAAGTTTGACACACAGTAGTGCCATTGGTATAGCTGGTGCGAATGGAATGAAGCGGTGGGCCTAATGAATCCATCCACCCCATCCAGTCTGTTCTTCTCCAAATAACGAGGAAGAAGGACATAATGTGTGTCTGACAGGTAGCGCTTGAACTTGTAGATTGGCTATTTTCACTATCATATCCTATATGAAAACTGGCTACCGGTAGGGCAGGCCGGCGGCAGGTGGGCGGACCACGGCCACGTCACTCTGACTCATAGCCATGAATAATTCCGATACGCCCATATATAGGCAGGCCCACGAACACATCACCATAACTCAGACATGGTCATGGTACTCTAGACACAGGCGGGCGTGGGTGATGTGTGTGGGCCGCGCAGCATGGGCTGCATAGGAGCCTGAACTCTAGATTTGAAGGCCCCATAGTGTCCTGAACCTCTAGTATTTAAGGCCTTTTTTTTCCTCTTTCCCTCCTAGAAAGGTATTGCAATAAAAAAAATTAAAATAATTACTGTATACTGCGGACAGAGCTTTGGCAGAAAATAGCAGACCGACAAACTTTCAACACGTCACATTGATCGGCTATTTTCAGCAAAAGCTTTCCCCACAATAAAAGAAAATAGAAAATACATTATACAGCCTTGAGGGACTCCGGTGAACCATACAGCGTTTGAAGTGGTTTTGAGGAAATGTATTGCAACTTTACTTGAGAACATTCAGAAAGGCATCTTATTTGGAACTGATCAAGTGACCAGCATGACTAGAGGTATTTCAAAGAGGGCCCTTTACCAGTGTTGCCATGTCTGCTTATTATATGTGACTTTTGGGCTTGTTTTCTGTCAAGTTGCTTGTAATAATAGGTAGTTGTGGGTTGTGTGTTTTTTTTTTCCTTGTTTCTAAAGTGTAGTTGCTGATTTGGGTTTGTTTCCTAACATTTTTAATTGCAGATCTTCAATCTCACACAGCGAGTCTTTTTTTTCCCCGCTTCTTTTGGGCTTGATTTCATAGGCCTGGATGCTTAATTTCTCTCGCAAAATCTGGAAACTCTGTTCAGGAATACATTTCATTTAGAACCTGAAGGCCCAGCAAGCATGACTAAAGGTATTTCAAAGAGTGCCCATTACTGCTGTACGTTATGCTCTGAACCGGGTTCAGTTTTCTGGGTCAATTAGACACGGTTGCCAAAAGGCCAAGTTGATGGGCCTCTCCCTGCAGGGGTGCTCCACAGGGGCATAACTTCATTTCCCATTGGAAAACGCATGTTGTTGTACAGCAGTGTTTTTTGGGTCAAGGAGCCCCAAACTGATTATGTATTTGGCCTCGGAGCAGAACCCCCATCACATTTTTTTTGCGCCAGAGGCCCCACAGAAGAGAAGATTTATGTAAAAAAAGAAAAGAAAAATGTTCCAAATTTTTTATATCAAACATATAATTTTCGGAATGTCTGTCTGTCTGTCTGAGTGTCTGTCTGTCTGTCTGAGTGAGTGTCTGTCACAGCGTTTCTCCTCAGTGGCTGGAGCAATTGATCTGAAATCGCATCACCATTAGCATATCAACACACCTGACATAACTGTGAAGCCCGTTTGTCACTTTCACAAATCGTATACTGTATATTAGCATTTTTATGGTGTATCTATATCTATTCTGCATCTAGCTTGAGGCATATCTATTCTGCATCTAGCATGAGGCAACATGTTTAACCAGCTCTGTGTGTGTGTGTGTGTGTGTGTGTGTGTGTGTGTGTGTGTGTGTGTGTGTGTGTGTGTGTGTGTGTGTGGGTGGGCGGGCGGGCGGGCGTGGGGAGGGGGGTCTGTTGTCTGGCCCTGTTACAGATTTTGTCCAAAAATCATGCAGATCGGTACACAGTATCTCTGTAGCCATTAAACGAAACGGGTATTTCTTACATTGATGCTCCTACATATTATCATGTAAGCACCAGTTAAAGTTACTTTCCATCCCTCATATACTGTGTGCACAGTGCACATCCCATAACCCACACACTGCACATAATTTCAGAGCTCATATCTTTGAACGGGTAAGGACTAGTTACTAAGAAAATAGCAGATGTACAGCTCACGGGTCGGCATGAAGTGACATGCTGTGATTTGTAGATCTGCTATTTTTGAATATCCAACACATGGATAAAGTGGTTAACATTATTGTGATGCTACATTAACAACCTTCTCTGGGGACCCCCTGGGCCCCCCCCCAGCGACCCCACTTTGAGAACCAATGTTGTAGAAAAATGATATTATACCATGCATTTAGTGGTATTGCTGAGTATTGCCAGAGCTTTGCCCTTATTTGTACCATAGTATGACACGCCCCAGAGGATGTAACTGTTTATTTTTAATGACTTCTCTATTGTCTCATAGTGAACGCAATCGTAAATCGAACCTGGAAATGTTTTATTTGCAAAGGTTGGCAACACTGACTTGTTTCAAATCCTGGAAGTCCTCACAAAAACCCAGGCCCTAATACCAGTCCCATGCAATGGACTATGATGAATACTGTACACCGCCATCATTACAGCAACCACAAACATTTTCTTGAAGGATAATGTGCCGTGAAAAGTGCCTTTTCCATTTTTCCTAGCGAATTGTGCTCCTTAATGCCTTCAAAAGATGTAACTATGTGTTACAGTATATGACTTTTAAGAGTGCACATGGAATTCATGACTCTCAGCGGCCCAAATGGAAACCAGACAAAAACCCAAGTGGCCACGTGCGGAACATATACCTTTACATCGACATCTTAAACAACTCAAACTACATATCAATTAGGCGATATGACTAGCCTGGCTCCAGCCAGGGGTGTCACACCAAATTCTGGGCCCTGGGTACTTTAACTGTTGAAAAATAGCAGATAGGGGGCGCCCGCTGGCCTGGTGGTCAAGGCGCGTACCATACACTAGGCTATGATGCCTGCTGGCGTCGCCGGTTCGATTCCCGATCCGGACGACCTTTGCCACATGTCATTCCCCATCTCTCTCCCCATTTCCTGTCAGTCTACTATCCTGTCAAATAAAGGCATAAAAGCCCCCCAAAAAAAATAAAAATAAATAGCAGATATACAAGCTCACAACGCGGCACTGCGCTGCGAGCGCCGCGCCGCAAGCTTGTAGATCTGCTATTTTTAAAAAATCGTGAAAAACCTATGTTTCTATGTCAGTGGTGCTCAATTTTTTTCATTTGAGGAGTGAGGACCCCAAAAATTATATGTATTTGGACCCCCCCCCCCCCCCCCCCCCCCCGAAGCAAAATTTGAGTCAAAGATTTGCACACATTTTTACGACTTTTCAAAAATAGCAGATCTACAAGCTGAAATCAGGCTACGATAAGACTTGAGGGGGCAGCTGTGGCCTGAGGGTTAGAGGAGTGGGTTTGTAGCCGAACAGATCCTGGTTCGATTCCCCTGACCGAAGGAATCTGTCTGAGGAAGTGAATGGCCACCACTGACCCCTCCCCCAACACAGCTGAAGTGCCCTTGTGCAAGGCACTGAACCCACAACCACTCCAGCTGAGCTGCTCAGTGGCCAATAGTATCAGACTGTGGTTGTACTGGTCAGCTCCCACTGCTCCCAGTACAACAATATTAGACTAACCAGGGTATTAGACTGTGGTTGTACTGGTCAGCTCCCACTGCTCCCAGTACAACAATATTAGACTAACCAGGGTATTAGACTGTGGTTGTACTGGTCAGCTCCCACTGCTCCCAGTACAACAGTATTAGACTAACCAGGGTATTAGACTGTGGTTGTACTGGTCAGCTCCCACTGCTCCCAGTACAACAATATTAGACTAACCAGGGTATTAGACTGTGGTTGTACTGGTCAGCTCCCACTGCTCCCAGTACAACAGTATTAGACTAACCACGGTATATGACTGTGGTTGTACTGGTCAGCTCCCACTGCTCCCAGTACAACAGTATTAGACTAACCAGGGTATTAGACTGTGGTTGTACTGGTCAGCTCCCACTGCTCCCAGTACAACAATATTAGACTAACCAGGGTATTAGACTGTGGTTGTACTGGTCAGCTCCCACTGCTCCCAGTACAACAGTATTAGACTAACCACGGTATATGACTGTGGTTGTACTGGTCAGCTCCCACTGCTCCCAGTACAACAGTATTAGACTAACCACGGTATATGACTGTGGTTGTACTGGTCAGCTCCCACTGCTCCCAGTACAACAGTATTAGACTAACCAGGGTATTAGACTGTGGTTGTACTGGTCAGCTCCCACTGCTCCCAGTACAACAGTATTAGACTAACCACGGTATATGACTGTGGTTGTACTGGTCAGCTCCCACTGCTCCCAGTACAACAGTATTAGACTAACCACGGTATTAGACTGTGGTTGTGCTGGTCAGCTCCGATACAACAGCACGGTTGTACTGGTGACTGGTCAGCTCCCAGTACAACAGTATTAGACTGTGGTTGTGCTGGTCAACTCCCAGTTCAAGAGTACTAGACCTTACCCGTACAAAGATATGTTCTCCAAAATATGTGTGGGTTGTGGGGAAAG
The DNA here is from genome assembly GCF_963921795.1 of Nannobrachium achirus. Lineage (NCBI taxonomy): Eukaryota > Metazoa > Chordata > Actinopteri > Myctophiformes > Myctophidae > Nannobrachium > Nannobrachium achirus. The sequence goes on along the minus strand of NC_137828.1, from coordinate 23,606,418 downwards.
TTACTGTAACTGGTGCGTGCGTGAGAATATGTGGGAGCATCATAATGTAAGGAGCAGCCCATGGAGGAGTGTATTTATGATTTCCATACCCGTTGGAAGATGACCCGGTGCATGCATGACCCATGCGAGAGAGAGAGAGAGAGAGAGAGAGAGAGAGAGAGAGAGAGAGAGAGAGAGAGAGAATGTGTGTCTCTTCACTGCAACATTCCTAACTGTGAGAGAGGTGTGTGTGGGGCTATGGGATCCCATGGCCTGGAGGAACAGACCGTAACCCTGACAACAGGCTGAGCTGAACAGGCTGTGCTGTACAGAAGTGGTGAAGAAACGCTAATAAATAGCTTGAATTTGGGAAAAATGAAAATCGGGCTCCGTCAGCGTCTGTATAATGCTAATGGCCAATGCCATGTGAAAATTGGGATCAGTTGCTGAAGAGATAAAGGTGGAAATGCATCGTGACTGACCTACTGACTGACTGACTGACCTCTCTCTAATTATATAATGGATATGACTGGGGTGGTTGTAGGGTTAGGTACAGTACAGGTTAGGTCCCAGTACAACAGTATAAGACAGTACAACAGTATCAGACTGTGGTTGTACTGGTCAGCCTATAACCTCCCCAGAGTAAATAAAGGTAAAACAATTTCAAATCAATATCATGCTTTCCTCGATTACGATTAATGTACCGCTCTACAGCTCACAACGTGACACGTGTTGCGACTTGTTATGAGCTTGTAGATTGGCTGATTTTGATATTTTGCGTGCCACACACAAGTATAATTTTGTTCTACAGTACAGGGTGACAGGGATAAAACATGTTGTGAAGCAGTTGTGAAATGTTAGAGTCTGTGACACTAAACCGTGATGAAAACAGCTGACACTGTCCAACTGATGTCAGATGTTGAACATTCCAAGCATATGTCAGAAGAATCTCTGAACAGGCCATGATGCAGTCACTTCTACATTGTTTCCGAATTAATGTAACTTTAAAAGAACACCAGCCACTGAAATACTTTGGCCCCTGTTGTTTTGGACAGAGATGCACTTCAGTAATTGAGTAATTTATTTCCCAATGGTTTTACTACCATATTATCTGTGAAAATGGTCCTCATGCACACGCCTGCATGAAGGGCATGTTGATGCATGCATGTGTGCACAGGGCATTAAAAGCTGTCAGCAGTCAGCAGTAGTGTGTCTCAGAGAGAAACAAGTAACCAAGGTCTAAAACAAGCCCAAAAGAAGTGACTGTGCCACATGAGCACTACCTAATTATTATTATTATTAGTATTACATACAAGCTCACAACATGTCATGATGCGACACGTTGGGAGCTTGTTGATCTGCTATTTTCAAAACATCTTTGGGAGGGGAAAAGACATCTGGAATATTTGTGAAACATTTTAACAACACAAATCTTCTACGGGGGTCCCCGGCACAAACTCTTACGGATGGGGGGAGGGGGGTCTGCAGACAAATACATATTCATTTGGGGTCCTTGGGGGTTTAAACAACATTAGGAAGCTGGACTAAAGAACAAATAAGCAACTACACTAAACGCGCCAATATTTACAAGCAACTTTACATAAAAACAAGCGCAAAGGAGCTTATAATATACGGACATGGCTTTTGATTGATTAATTGAATAATGTATTAGTCAGAAATGTAAACAGCCTGTACGGTCAGACATTAAGGCTAAAAGGATAACACAAAAAGTCTTGGGGATGTGGCAACACTGGCAGACAGTCTTTTATTCCTGTGGTTCTCAACCTTCTCAGGCAGTTAATAATCACATTTGAACTTTCTTTCGTTCTACTTTTTGACGTAATAAAAAGGTCTTAAATGTCCTTAAAGGGGTACTGTCACCTAAAGGGGTACTATCACTTAAAAAAGTCATCTTAAAATATGAGTTAATATTTTTATGATGGGAATGCGCAATTATAAGCCAATCAAATTAATTGACTGTACTTAGACTACTTACTGTACTGGTCAGCTGTTGTTGGGGGGCAAGGGGCAGATTACACTGTGACATGAGTTTCAGACTATTTCAGACCGTTTTCAGAGAGACCCCATTTTCAGAGAGACCCCCCCCCCCCTCCATTCAGTGTTTGTTGACCACTCCACTGTACTGCACCTAAAGATAGACAAGGTTTATAAAGACGTGAGTGTGCTTCATTACTACGCAGTCCTATAACCATACCCTGACCATCTCAAACAGGAGACCAAACCCATGAGATTCATGTGGTTTCTGAGTCACTCTCTGAGGCTACTTTTAGACCGTGACCCGCCCATGTCGCAGAGACAACCACAGCAGGGCCACATATTGACTAAACAACGCCCTTTTGTATCGAATTAAGAGTGGAATGGCCACCGACTAATAGGCCACTTTGCCACATGTTAATTATTAATGCTAAATACGTAATTAATCATCAATTTGTCCGTACACAGACAAATGTGTCTGTGGCAAGACTTGGCATGTCCGTGGCAATTTTTTATTTATTTTCTATTTTACATAACATTATAATGTTCTTATTTTGATTGATCATAAGACCCAATTACTGAATTTCTCAGTCTCCAGGTTTTCCAGAATAAATTATGTATGACACTGATTTACTACGACACTATGGCACATTAGGAGTCCACTAGTACTAGTGGTTCTCAAACGTTTTATTTGCAATGACCCCCTTACATCAAATATGTCCACGGCAACATTTTCATTTTGACACAAATGTCCACCTGAATTCTTGCTAAATACCAATACTAAAACAAGCTTTGATTTTCTGCCAGTCTATTGCACTGTAATAGTGTCTACTGTGCTGTAATAGTATTGTGTCTATATAGCTATCAACAGTTGCCTGTCTGTCTGTCTGTCTGTCTCTGTCTGTCAATCTGTGTCTTTATTTTGAAGTCCCCAAATACTGTACTGTTCAGTTAGATGAAAAATTTGATGAGAATAGGATTTAGATTGATGTTATTCAGTACAGTATGGACGTCATGTGTCATGTCTTTGAATGTACAGTAGTCTACAGTTAAATCAAATCAACTCTTATCTAGATCCGTTAAAGAATCATTTTGTCGGCACAAATCTAACCAAAACCGTTTAAAAAAGGTAAATTGTAAAAAAAAAAAAAAAAAAAAGTTTCTACAAGACCACCGCCCTGGCGGTGTCAACCATCAACAATAATGTATAGCCATCAGTAACAGAAACATGACTCACCTTTGACAAACTTTTAAAATCCTTTTTCCCCCCGGTCAGTCGGTCAGTTCCAAGATGACAGGAGGATCACGGATGTGAATCCCCCGTTTTGAAAAAGTTAATAATCCCAGAAATAATAATAAAAAAAAAAAGAACTTGCGACACAACAAACACCCCTGACATGCGTTACACGATATGATTGTTGATTTGGTTTTGTAGCATCCGTGGCTCCACTGCACACAGTGACTGTTAACTTAGTTTCCTGCTCAATGCGGAAGTTCAGCCAGGTCTGGACCTGTCAGTGCATTCCAGACTACAGAGCTTTGACTCACACTTTCACAACAGTCTTGTCCGGGCAGCAGCACTGCATGCATGGAGCAACCACCGCTTTTATCACTTTATCACTGCTTATCTGACCTGTAACTAGGTGTACCCTGCAGCTGCCTGCAACAGCTTAACCTATTTGGGACCTGCAGGCCGGTTCTCTGCACGAATTCTTTCAATTCTGTTCAACAATAGCAGATGTACAAGCAGCTTGTAGATCTGCTACTTTTGTATAGCCATTAGCCAACGCTAAAACCTAAAATGACACAGCTTAACCTATTAAGACCTGGGGTCGGTTCAACAAATGCCTTAGGGAATGGTCACACGCCGATGCATTTCAATGGGAATGGAGTGTCTTTTTGCCCGCAAATAGCAACAAAAAAAAAAACGCTTAATTCCCATTGAAATGCATTGGCAGAATCCGCCCTCATACTGTAGGTAAAATAAAAGTGCTGTGTGACGTGCCCTAAACCAGTAAAGAAAAAGAAAAAAAAATCAAAGATAGCAGATGTGCAAGCTCGCAGTGCGGCACAAAGTGACTTCCTCCTGTTGTGACTGACTGACAGTGTGACTGAGTTCTGGTAGTCCTAGTCCAGTCGTCTTTGTCTTGCCCTCTTTTTCCTCGTTTCTCTTTCTGCAGACAGACTGCTACGCGGGCCAGTACATTAACTGAGGGTGCGTGCACTACAAATCCCCAACCTATGAACCTATAACTAGGTGTGCACGGCAACAGCTTTCAAATGAGACACATACATTCACATAAAAATGAAAACAGCAGTCATGTCTGGCTGCCTTGCTGCGACTTCAATAAGTTATAATAATAATAATAATAGTCTTTATTGTCCCCGACAATTGTCACAGTCTGTTCACATAACCATATAGCACAGAACAACACGACACACAACACAGAACACCAAGACAATACATGAGGTCCCCACTGTACACAGAAAACCTTCCTATCGACCGGGGGCAGTTTGTTCAACGCCCTGTCAAGCATTTCTTAAGCTGTCAAGTTTAGAACGCTTTTAATTGGCAACGATTGGCAACAAACAGAGAGACAACGATGAGACGCCTGATTGTGCGTTTGATGTTTTCAAGGGGACAGTATATGGATAGGAACGAGTGGTGGGCTGAATCAGCAAGAGGAATGTGTATATCCATGTTAATAATTCACCTCGCTGAGAGTGATTTATGTGCAGCTAGGCCTTTGGTGGGGGGAGGTAGTGCAGCACGTCAGTGGCTGAGGTTTGCACAATGAGCGATACCAAACTAACAGCTGGGGCTGGATGGTTGGACCACAACACCACGGTGTGTCCTCTGGAAGTATAGAAGCAGGGAAACAAATGTGTCCTCCGTAAAGTCCTGATGGATTTATGGGTCAGGTTATGAGTAGCTACAGTAAAACTACTTATCTAAATAATATGAAACTACTTTTAATTAAGTCCTCAGAGTTACTACGGGGGGTCTGCCAAATCTTTGTGCGATAGGACCTTTTTTATTTATTTTTTGCATGAAACACTTGAACTCTAAGCATCCATATTCTGAGGAGAATTTAGCCAAAATAACTTATTCCGATCTACAAGCTCACAAGTGCGTCTGAGCTTCTAGATCAGCTATTTCGGAAAAGAGGTTTGGTGTAGAGAAAAAAAGAGTAGACCAAGTTCAGAGTGAAAGGTTTACTAAGAATTGACGGTTTAAGTGGTTAAATGCCTGAAAATACACATTAGCATGAATCCAAAATACACTGATGATCGTGCTGTCAAACAATGAAACAATTACATCTATGAAAAGGTTGTGGGGGTCCCTGCTTTATCTCTCTCTCTCAACTCGGGGGTCATTGGTTTGAAAAAAACGTTGAAGACCCCTGCCTTAAGCTTATTTTTAAGCCCATGACCCACCTAATTCCAACACACGTTGCTGGTTTGGGATGGTTCAGGGTAGAGGACAGGGTTATCACTGAGATTGGTATTTAAGATCAAGTCAAAGAGACATTGCCTTGCCCTCAGTGCCCTCAATATGATCATACCTGTCAAACTACTTCTCCAAACTAGCCACAAAGCTACAGTAGAGGGAGCAAATGAAGCATAGTTTATGCAGGACACACAAGTCTCGCCAGCCTCAGCTGTAATCAGCTGTCAGTCAGCTCCTATTCCTATTACTCATTCACAGCTCTGCTGGTCATTACGTCACACTGCCATACTCCAATCAGAGCTCTCACACTCTATAAGGGAGGTTCCTTTGAATACGGCTTGCATTCACTACCTCTACTTGTCTAGCTGCCTGAGTCTGGCATAGGCTCAAATACTTGTGATTTTATGTCTGCTGATTCAAGCTAATATGTCAATGTATTGCTATTGTACTACTGTATCCCTTTGGGGGGGTTTTGCTTAAGCTTCCCTGATTTTGCCTAGCAAGCTGCTTGGACAAAATTCAGGGAACATCTCTGAAAGCAGAGCCTTTAACGCCAAGATTAACTGTAATAATGTACTTTTTCTTTTTCTTTGTTTTGTCTTTCAAATGTATGTTTTTGAATGAAGGTATTGTCTTTGTTTCTGGACCCCAGGAAGACTAGCTATGCATTAGGGCACAGCTTATGGGAATAGAGTAACGAAGTCATGATGTCACTCGCTCATTCCCCGGTTCACGGAAGTAATTTCACTATGGAGAATAACATCTTAAACTCGTCTCATATAGGCTAAGCATTGTACTCCAAAAATAAACAAACGGTCTCTGCGATATTGTCGGGGAGGTGGCTCTGTATAGTTTGTGATAGTCAGTCACTCATATTTGATACAGTCTGTGTCTGGTGAAAATTTAACTAATTTGGCGACAGTAAAATTAGCAGTTGATTCTTCATACCCTATGGGTCAAACCGCTGAGATCATTTGTTTATGTTTGGAACACAGTTCTTATATGACGCAATATGAAAAAGGTCTATGGGAATTCAGAATGGGGGAAAAGATCTTGAACCAGGTAGGATTTGTAAATGACGTCAAGCTTCGTTACTGTATCCTAACAAATAAACAAATGAACTAGTAAGACGCCTCAGGTCGACATGCGACCTCGCCCTAAAAAGGGTGAGGTCGCACCAATTCTTTGCCATCTGCCTAGTGATGTATATCGGACCAGTTACCCATATATGGAGACCCTTGGTACCCATATATGGAGATCCATGTACTGGAGATATGCTGTGAGAGCCCAAACATGCTTACTCAGTTATTTGTTATGTGAAAGTATTATGATGTCTATCTATGACATCTGACATCATACCCTTTTATGCCCATACATGGCGATCCTTTACCACCATGGCCCATTCACTGGTTGAAAGACTGGTCGCCCCATCTGGGAGGTATGGTGTAAAATTTGTTAAGAAATTCTACAATAAACTGGGCGTCAGAAAAGACAGTTTTAAACTTGCCACAGTGACAACTGATGAAGTGTTTAAAAAACTGAGCGCCCTACCTCAACACAAGGCCACTGGCCTTGATAAAATTCCAGCTAGATTTCTCAGAGATTCAGCCGCCACCATTGCACCGATCATTACCCACATAATTAACCTTTCCATCGAACAGGGTCATGTCCCACAGGACTTCAAACTAGCAAAAGTAACCCCCCTGCATAAAAAAGGTAGCAAACTAGACCCTGGAAACTACCGTCCCGTTTCCATTCTTAGCTCCATATCCAAAGTCATGGAGAAAATAGTCTACGAACAGATAGCAAGATATCTCGATGAGAATAATCTGATTTACGAGTTCCAATCTGGATTCAGAAAATCTCATTCCACTGACACATGCCTTCTGTATTTGACTGACCAAATCAAACGCGAAGCGGATGACGGCAAATATAGCGGCATGGTCATGATGGACCTCCAGAAGGCATTTGACACCGTAAATCATTCTATTCTGATTGAGAAACTAAAAGCCATCGGTCTTGACAGCGCAGCAGTGAGTTGGATGCAATCTTACCTGGTGGGGAGGGAACAGGTGGTGGAGATTAACGGTACCCTGCCCCCCCCCCTCCCAGTAAGCTGTGGTGTTCCTCAAGGTAGCATACTGGGACCTCTGTTGTTCCTAATATATGTGAACGACATGGCATCTGCTTGTGACTGCAACCTGTTCCTGTTCGCGGATGACTCGGCTCTCCTAGTCTCGGGCAAGGACCACTTGCAGGTTGAAAAGACACTTAACTCTGAACTAAGTAAGATCTGCACATGGCTTAATGACAACAAATTATCAATTCATCTGGGAAAAACTGAGTCCATCCTCTTTGGATCAAATCATAACCTCAAAAAAGTCGATAACTTCACAATCAAAGTGGGTGACAAGGTCATAACACGAAAAAACGAAATCTCTTACTTAGGATGTATCCTTGAAGCTAATCTTTCCAGTGAAAAGATGACTTCTAAAGTAATAAATAAAATCAACCAACGGACTTGTTTCCTACAGAGGATCGCCCCAATGGTCAATTTCAACACACTGAAGACCATAGCTGGTGCAATAATCCAGCCCCTCTTTGACTACGGAGTCCACGTATGGTATCGTGACGCCCCACAAGCCCTAAAAACTAAACTCCAAACAGCCCAAAATAAACTAATTAGGGTCCTACTTCACCTTCCCTATCAGACTCACCTCACCGCTACTCACCAGTTAAGAGTGGGGTGGCTCAGAGTAGATGACAGAGTACAGCAACTTGCAATGGGCCTGGTGTACAAGATACACTACACCACTATGATACCCAAGTACCTGTCAAAATACTTTATAAACATTAAGGATGTCCATAATTACAACACCAGAGGCAGCGCCACAGATCACTTTCAACCCAGAGTCAAAACCAACAAAGAATCACTTACAGGCAGCAGCCATTCGCAACTGGTAAAAAACTAACCTAGCCCAACCCTACCCTCCCCTGCCCCTTCTTTGTATATACTGTTTATTTAGACTTACTGTTTTCTTTTTTCTTTTTCTTTACATATCTACTGCATAGTACTGTGTTCTATTTGTCTGTCATTCAATGTTATATGAGATACTTCAATGGTTTCCAGTGGAAATAAGCTTAGTCTTTTCATGGATCTCCTTTTAGTAGACCTTGTACCAGTGAACTGTACCGTCATGAAACTGTACCTTTTCCTATGCAAACTTCTAATAAAGTCTTCAATCAATCAATCCCTGTCTGTAGAACCAGCCACACAGATATGGGCTATCTTGGCCATACTGTATATGGATTCTGTTAGTGTGGTATGTGCCCTCCATATATGGGCATTCCCATATGAAGTCCTGTTAGATGTGGGCTTAATATTGATGACATTAGGGAACTCCATATATGGGCAAGGGGATTCTGTTAGTGTGCCATCACAGTGAAGCCAGAGTGTGATGTCAGAGCGGCAAACCCATTCTGTTAGAGTGGTTCCCCTGACATCACAGTGATGTCAGAGCATGATGTCAGTGCGACAAACCCATAGACCTGTGATGTCACAGTGATGTGTCAGGGGAACCACAGTGTCAGGCGTGACCTACAGAGATACGCTGCCAAGATGTGCCGGTTTTCATAGTTAACTGCGACCTATGGTCGCAACATTTTGAAATAAACATGGGGAGCTGACACCCTACAGTATGACACAGAGTGGGTTAAATGGCTCTAATGTCAACTTAACTTATAATGTGTGAGTAGAGAACTCCTACTTGGTCAGGTGGCAGCTCTGGAAAAGCTCTCTTTCAGACTTATTAACAAAGTGAACGGCTATACGGTTAAAAGTGAACAGCTATACGGTTAAAATGGGAGAAGTGGAAGGCACACACTGGGGGGTACAGTCTAAATGAGAACTGAGAGCATAACCTTTATTTTTCTTCCTTTGAATAACCCATCACCTCATTATGTCCATGTTGTTTCTTTGTTTTTGTTTTATTCACTTTTGTCATAATCTGTGTTTTTCTTTCTTTTCTGCTTTATTTGTTTGCTTATTCTGCATTGCTGCAAATGCCCTTGCTGTAACTTGTGTGTTGAAAAATGATAAAAACCTCAAGGGGAGATAAATGTAATGTTCCGGTCTCTTTTGTACATACAGTGTTTGTATTGTTGATGACATGTATTATTGTGTTACTTTTGTGCTGTTTACATTTCTGACTAATAAAGTATTCAATCAATCAATCAAAAGTCTTGGCAATTTGAGTAGACCTATACAGAAATCAACTTTTATTATTCTTCTGCTTTTTCTTTTTAGTTTACTAGGAATATCCTAAGACATTGGCAGTGTTGTAAAATAACTAAGTACATTTACTTAAGTACTGTTCTTAAGTACAATTTTAACATACATTAATGACTTTAACCCTATTTTATATCTAGGCTATTTGAAAATAGAAGCTCACAGCGCATCACGTCGCTTGCAATCTAGCAAACCATCGTCAAAGAAAAGGGAAAACAGCGCCCCCTCTCTGTTTTGCGTAGTATCAGAGAGTCTGTTCTTGAGAGATTTTACATCAATGTAGATCGGCTATTTTCAAACATTTTGGACTTTTACTTTTGGTACATTTTGATGCCAACACTTTCATACTTTTACTCAAGTACAGTTTGAATTCCGGACTTTTACTTGTAACAGAGTGCTTCTACAATGCAGTATTGATACTTTTACTTAAGTAAGACATGTGAGTATAGGCCTACTTTTTCCCACCACAGGAATATCCTATAAGACACTGGTGCAATAGCAAGGTCAGTGTGGCTTCTTGGGAAGCATAGGAAAAGTCAAGCTGTCAAGCTATGAATAGCCCCTGGGCCTTATCTGACCGCGCAGACACACAGATAGCTCTATTTATTTGCATTTCTCCTTGATTCAACCTGGGAGGCCCACGGAGTCTGAGATCTCTCGCCAGCCCCCCCTAGATTGCAGCAGTGCGCACACATTCATCTCAACCAAGAAAACATGTCACAGTATTGCCAAAAAGGGGGAGATCAAAGGGACAGAGAAGAAATGCAGCACTTTATAACTAACATTAAATATTGCTTCTTGTCAGAATCGTAATGCTCCCGATCCAATGATTGGCCGAATGTTATAGCCGCAGTCTGACCATGTTGCTGTCCGTTATTATTATCTCAGTGGTTCTCAAACTTTTCAGGCCGTGACCCCCTAAAATAATCATATTAGAACTGGGGGAGTTGAGGCATTACGTTTAGTTTGACTCGATTCCACAGATAAATATTGTGAAAATAGCAGATCTACATTACCAGGTAATGTTTGACAATTTACTTTTACTTTTGACATGGTCATATTTCATTTTTCATTTTAGGGGTATTAAAAAGGTCTCCAAAATCCTTCAATTGTCACTTTTTGAAATTTGTATGTATGTACTGCATGTTGGTTTGTTTACTGTAGAGTGAACACAATGTTGCCCATTAAGCCAGTTCAGGGGAGCGTTCTTTAGGTTAGATTATACTTTATTGACAAGAATGGCAGCAGCAACATAGCATATAAACATCAGCAAGATATGAAGGCAGCAGCACGATACATAAAGGCAGCAGCATACACTAGGCATACTAACGGCAGCAGGAGAGCGACAAATGCATGACATGTATACTGTGATACTATACTAAGGCCGCAGCATACCAACAGCCTAGGAATAAGAACAGGCATCTATGGCAACTTAGGCAGGAGCATAACTTGGCGATGGATTCTGTATTCGGGTCATTTCCTGCAGGCCCACGATCACACGTGTACCATGTACGGCGAAGTACATGTATGGCTGTGTACGTCGTGGGCTTAACATATCTCTGCAGGCAATTACCCGAGACCCCCCGCGGGGTCTAACACAGAACCTACGGTGGAGCTGGGGTGGTGGCGGGGCAGTAGCTTGCGCAACAATACCTTACCTACAGGCAGGTCTACCTATATATTGTATAGGGGGCGGGACGCGCAGGTCCCGACCACGTGAGCGCACGCAACCTCCAGAACACTTCCCCGAACTCGCTTCGTCATTACACTCCTTCGCATCATTTCAGGGGAGCGTTCTTTAGGTTAGATTATACTTTATTGACAAGAATGGCAGCAGCAACATAGCATATAAACATCAGCAAGATATGAAGGCAGCAGCACGATACATAAAGGCAGCAGCATACACTAGGCATACTAACGGCAGCAGGAGAGCGACAAATGCATGACATGTATACTGTGATACTATACTAAGGCCGCAGCATACCAACAGCCTAGGAATAAGAACAGGCATCTATGGCAACTTAGGCAGGAGCATAACTTGGCGATGGATTCTGTATTCGGGTCATTTCCTGCAGGCCCACGATCACACGTGTACCATGTACGGCGAAGTACATGTATGGCTGTGTACGTCGTGGGCTTAACATATCTCTGCAGGCAATTACCCGAGACCCCCCAAAACAACAACCCCCAACACAAGCAAAAGCTAAGAATCCACTGCCAATGCCAACCAACGGTGAAGGTTGCTCTGCTGTAAATAGGCGACTAGTGCTGAGCACAACTACACTAACTGCCTAACCTTAATACTCTAGAGCGATACCAAATGAATATGCAGTAATACTGGAATTAATGAATACTAACAGCGTGCAAAGACCAACCAATGGTGAGGAAGGCGGCGCTGCTGTATTTTTAGCGCTTACTGTGAGCAGGAGGCACTGAACTATATAACTACCTAACACAATACTCTGGAAAGGCCAAGCTCAGTTATTAAAGTAAAAGCGGCGGGACAGCTCAGAACATCCTACCTAAAGGGACACCCCAGCAACCACCTTGCTTTGCAGAGAAAATAGAGTGCGGCAGAGCAATGCAACTATTCATAAAAACGTATACTAGAATGGACAGCAAATGAAATACGCTGTAGTACTGACATTTATTAATATTAGCAGCTTGCCAAAGGCCAACCAACGGCGAAGAAGGTAGCACTGCTGCAATTTAGCGATTACTGCGGTGGGCAGGAGGCAACTAAAGTGTAGATACGCCGACCAACACTAGAACTCGAGCGCTATGCTATACTAGAATGGGCAAACGCGATAGAAATACACAGTAGTACTGAAGTGTATTAATATTAGCAACAGCCAACCAACAATGAAGGTAGGTGTCATTTTAGCGATGCTATACTGAGCAGGAGCAACTGCGTATAACACTGGTTTATACTGTTAAACTTACCCATCTAACCTAAAAGACACCTTGGCTTGCATATTAAAATGCATGTGAAGCGCAGCAGAGAGGCAGCCATTAACCTAAAAAGCAAACACCTTGCTTTGCATATTAGGCATGTGAAGCGCAGCGGCAAATAAACACACAAACATATCGGGTACACGCCGAAGCAGAACGGCATAATGTAACCTTATGAACCTGAGCTAGTAGCACAGCCGCTCAGTCCCGAGTTGCATGGCTTGATGCTCATTGGTAGCTGGGCGTGCCGGATTTCAGATTGCCGAGTCTGACGTAACGGACATAGCTGCCGATGCCCGGCGGCTAGAGGATTTCCTGGTTGATGACAGCACCCGGAGCGCTGCTGTTGTCACTGCCCCGGTCCAGCGAGAGAGCTATGCGGGTGGACGGGTAGCCGGGTGGGGGGCGGCGTGCAGGTGGGCAGCTGGTTGGGCAGGCCGCAGCTCTCTCGGTTTTATGCCGTACCAGGCTCGTGTCATGGGTGCCGGGGGCAGACATCAGGCGGATGTTTCAGCATGGAAATAAAGGACGGAAAAGTGAATTAGTTCTGCTCCAGAGTCTGCTGATGCGTAATATAAGAAACTCAACAAAACCACATCTTGACTTTTAAGTCAAGCAATGCAAGAGCGGCCAAGCCAATATACCAACCAAGCTAATGTGCTGCTATTTACTAAGGCTACCTATTGTTTCCAAGCTTAAAGCGACTGAAACCCCAACAGCACCGAACAAGCAAATGCGCTGCTATTTACCTGCTAGAGTCTGGCTCCGCAGTGCTTCTAGGATAGCTGTTGCTGGTGAGAGGAATGGAGTTCCCGCCACTGGTGCTGGAACTGCAGTTCCCAGGTTCCCCCGCGGCATGATGGCGGCGTCGGCGTGTTGCGCCTCCGGAAGACGAGCCTGCGCCCCATGAGCTTCCAGCACGACACGGCGGGCTGGCGGGTGGGTGGGCTCGCGGGCAGGCGGGTGGGCTCACGGGCAGCGGGCTGGCGGGTGGGCTCGCGGGCAGCAGGCAGGCGGCGGGCTAGCGGGCAGCAGGCAGGCGGCGGGTGGGCTGGCAGGCGTGACGACCGCCTTGCTTGGGCTGGCCGATGCTGTAGAAGCAAAGCCCTCTGCAGTGCTAATCGACTCCTGACTGGCCTCATGGTATCCTACAGCCGTGGACGAAGCTATAAAGATAACATGTTAATAGACAACGCAGCCGCTGCAGCACGACGCTGCAATGGCAAACATGCTGTAGCGACAGCCATGCATCAGCTCCAGCCCGAATCTGAAAACCTGTTAGCAGGCATGTGGCAGCCGAAGCAAGAAGCTATGAAGAAAAACGCACTGTTAGCGGAACCTGTAGGAGCTTAGCCAGAAGCTGTAGGAGATTAGCCAGAAACTGCAATGATCAAAATGCTGCTGTAGTAGCGGGCCTGCCACAGCTCCGGCATGGATCTGCAGTGATAAAGATTATGTTAGCTGCTGCAGTAGCAGCTATGCAGCCACTCCAGCACGAGCTGAAATTATAGAAATGTTAGCAGCAGACATGTAGCAGCCGCAGCAAGAAGCTATAAAGTAAAACATGATTAGTGGAACATGTAGCCGCTTTAGCATAAAGCTGCCATGATAACCTGATGCCGAAGCCGTGGGCCTGCAGCCGCTCCGGCCTTGAGCTGAAATAATAAACAGGATGTTAGCAACCAACATGTATTAGCTTTAGCATGAGCTGTAAGAAAACATAAAGTGTGCTATGTGACCCAATACTATAACCTTAGTTTGAAACGACATTTAAATTAAATCACTTTTACTTCTGATACACTGGTAGCAGCTTTAACATGAAGCAGTAACGATTGCAGCGGACCAGAAGTGCTTTAGCCAGGAGCTGTAATGATACAAATAATGTTAGTATCAGACACGTGGCACTGAGCATGAACTGCACAGATAACATGATGTCAGCATCCTACAAGCAGAAGCGTCAGTTGTAATTATTAGCAGCCATAACAGCAGCATTAGCAGCTTGAGTAGAGCTAGCCTCCGCCGAAACCACGGAGACATGACGGTATCCGACTGCGGCAGCAGCAACAATTGGCGTATTTATTTAGCATTTAATATAGCAGCACAACTGACAACTTAGAACTTATCAACTTTAACTAATAGCCTGCGATGCGAAGAAAAAGCTGATGAGCTGCAGCTGATGGATGCTGAAACTGAAGAGAATGGTTAGCTTTAGAGTAGACTACGTTTCCCTGCATGCACTAGCGACTCAACTGGTGACGTCAGGTCAGACAGGCACGACTTGCGTTAGCGGAAGCAAAACATTGATCGCACGTAAACTATGGCACCTATGAGCTAGCGGGTTCCTCCTCCCAGGAGCCCATGCAGACAGACATCCTTTATAGCTTCTCAAACGAGCGGCCATAGAGTTATAATAGCGAGCGGCGATTAATGTTTTAATCATTCATCCCGCGAGGGCCAGACAGTGCAAAACATACACATAACCCAAGAAGAGGCAGAAGCAATATAGGCCCCAGATACTAACTAGATTAATCACGCTGCGACGAAGCCTGAATCGAAAGCTTTCCTCCTGGCCCGACGTGTAGTTCATACGACTATTACTTCTAGCACAACGCCGAGGCTTGGCATGATAGAGAACTACATTTCCCACACGCAGCGCTTAGTATGTGCTACCGTAAACCTCCTCCGTGAAGACGTAAAGCTCTGCTAGGTAGATTCATAGTTATAATATGCCGCTTACTGACACGCGCAACCTACATATTAATTTATTCCTCCTGACATGAGACATTACTGTTAATAGAGGCAACGTTTTCACACGGGGCCATACTTGTGCCTAGAACATGGCTAGCAAGCTGTTTTACCAGCTAACAGCTATCCTTACAGAAGTTAGAAGCTAGCCGGCTAACAACAAGCAAAGCTAGCCCTTGGCTGACTGAAGAAAGGAACGCTGCTCAACAGTAGCAGATACGGCTAGCTCCGTCGACGACACACCACTGTTCCCGATAAGCACAACCAACTGAGTTTACCTTTATAGCGAACGGTCGCAAGCAAGCCAAGCACAATGAAGTTATTTTAGCATTAGCCAGTAGCCACAACTACTTCCATCTTGATCTGTAGAATGCAAAAATCGCTGGAATGGGCAACATTACCTTGATGAAACAGTAGTTAGAAGTAGACCTCAGCCGTGTTTACTACAAACAACAAACCCAACAGTTATGCCATAAGCCTTGCCTTGATCACAGCAGCTAAAAATGCGCTTTAGCAATAGTGAGCAGCCGAAACAAGAAGAGCAATGGCCTACAAAGGCACAATTAAGTTAGCTAAGCAACAACAACAACAGCACAAACACACTAAATTAGCCTAGCCACGACAACAACTGCCGCAAGGATCAGCAGCACTGCACTGCAGAATCAGCTGGGAATTAGCAACATTAGCGGAGATCCACACACTTGTTGAAGCAGTACTAGAACACAGCAGTGTCTACCCAAATCCACAATCCCAAGTTTTTCCCATACAACCTTGCCTTGAATCCCTTGATCCTAGCGTAGACAGCGGCTAAAGACGCGAAAGACATGATCCAAGCAGAAGTCAGCAGCACAAACAACCAGTAGCCCCTCGAGACAGCCATGCGTAGCAGCAGCAGTAGCTTGCGCAACAATACCTTACCTACAGGCAGGTCTACCTATATATTGTATAGGGGGCGGGACGCGCAGGTCCCGACCACGTGAGCGCACGCAACCTCCAGAACACTTCCCCGAACTCGCTTCGTCATTACACTCCTTCGCATCATTGGTTCTCAACCTGTGGGTCGGGACCCCCGAAATTATTATGGGGGGTCCCCAGATGATTAACTTTATGTGCAACATTGTTTTCTCACTCAACAGTAAACAAACCAACATAACGTTTAAGTGTATACTGTGTATACATTTCTAAAGTGACAATTAAAGGACTTTTTAATACGTCTAAAATGACAAATTTAACATTGGCCAAACTGTCTAAAAATATTAGAGGCAGAAATTGTGAAAATAGCTGCTATTTTCACAATAGAACCGTGTCATACAAAATATAATGCCTCAATTTTTAGTGCTCGTAGGGTGGGGGGACCCCAGTTAAAATATCATTATTTGGGGGGTCACGGCCTGAAAAAGTTAAGCCGACTCAGTTTGAGAACCACTGCATTATCTATTAGTGTGGGTTATACTTATATTCCAATATGTCCCATTGCGCCTCAAGCCTCTCCTTGCTTGGTTTTCCAATGGGAAAGGCAGACCACCCTCTCTGTCAACATGGACTCCAGGGGGGAACCAGAGAACCTTGAGTGAGTCCAAGCTCCTTTCAGGAGACGTGATGTATTAAATAAACACTTTTACAAAGAATCATTTCCTCTTCCAGAGGTTGACAAACAGATGGACGCCATATATAGGCTGCTCTGTTTAAAGTTCCAAGGATGCATTAACCCACTGGTTCCCAAACACTGGGTCGGGACCCATTTGTGGGTCCCGGACACATTTGTATGGGTCCCTTCATTTTTGCCTTCCTACATTTCGTTTATAATTATAATTATTTAAAAACATAAAAAACATTCCCAAAAAAGCATTTTCTTCCGTGAATTCTAAACAAATTTAATTATTCAAAATGTCCATAAGTCATTTAGCTACGCTTTGATGTTTAGTCAACATTGACTCGCAAGTGTTTGTGAACTTTCTCTGGAAATTCTAGGGTTCAAGTGGTTAATGTAGAAAAAGAAAATCCTATCACACAAGGATTTGGCGGCCCCGGTAGGGGTCCTGGGCCCCATGTTGAAGACCCCTGTCTTAAACCATCTGTGAGCCACCTCACACCTTCTCAAAAGCCTTTCCCTGCATGGGCTTTCTTGTAGACCGAAAAGAAAATGGGGTGATAATGACAAAACCAGCGAGACCTTGCAAAACAATACGGTGTCTGTTAAAGTGATCCCTGACTAATACGACAAATATGTCTCAATACATTATAATTGTCCTCTATAACTACAATGTAAAATTAAAAACACCTTAAATATTTTATTTCTTCTAGAAATAGCTAATCTTTCACTCAGTAGGGGAAATGCCTGTCGCAAGTTGATGATGTCATAAATGTCATGTGTCATTTTTATGGCATGCATGTGCAAAAAAACAAAACACAAACACATTTGAAATATTGATTTGATGCTCATATTAACCATAGGAAGTATTAAGTTTGTTTTTATTTTCACATGCATGCCATAAATTATATAGGGATAGATCACACTTGACATTTATGACATCATCAACTTGCGACGGGCATTTCCCCTATTGAGTGAAAGATTCGCTATTTCTAGAATAAATTAAATAATTGAGGTGTTTTTAATTTTACATTGTAGTTATAGAGGACAATTATAATGTATTAAGGCATATTTGTCGTATTAGTCAGGGATCACTTTAAAAGGTTGTACATGTACATGTGCGTCAGAATGATGTCAAACGTAATGCACTGTCTGGAGGGTTGTGGTGCCCTCTGTTGAGAGGTGATACTTACTGTAGCCTTAGCCTGTACTGTAACTCTGGTGGTGGAAAGTAACTAAGTGCATTAAGTAGTTATGGACCATTCATTTGATGTATTTTTCAATATTTTCAATTTTCAAATACTTTTAACTTCTACTCCACTGCAGCTCAGAGGCAAATATTGTACTTTTACTCCACGACAATTATTTGGAAATTTAGTTACTTTGTAGATGTAGATTATTATTGCAAAACTTACACTAACCAGACTGACATTCTGCATAATGAGTACTTTTACTTTAAGTACATTTTCGATTGCCAATACTTTATTATTATTATTATGTATTTTTTTATTATGTATTTTTAAGTAAAATTTGAATAACAGACCTTTACTTAACAACTAACAGAGTATTTCTACATTGCAGTATCGATACTTTTACTCACGTAAAAAAAAGAAAAGGGTATTCTTCCCCCGCTGCTCTACATGTGCTCTGCACAACTGAACGTAGTGGGCGGTGGTGGCGCGGTAAAAAGTCTGTGCCACCACCAAGCAAGATTTATTGTTTCCTCTCCATGATATAATAAAAAGTGCAACCATTATCTTCACAAGTCGATGGTTTACTGTCATTAATTATCAATCAGCTGCAGGTTTTCATCAGCCATGATCAACTTCAAGTCTGCGAGCATCCCTCACTCTCGTTCACTACAAGTAAAATGTATTCTCTGTGCACTGTATACAGTCCACAAGCTTTGCCTTTTACTGTAGATCGTATAGTTTTGGTGAGAGATTTGGTTTAGACAGATAAAAAGGGGGTCCACCCTATGTTCCCTAGGTTCTATGTTCCCCTCTCTATGTTCCCCACCTCACAGCATTAGTTTTAGTGAGGTTATGGTTAGGGTTAGGGTTAGGGTTAGGGGTAGGTTTAGGTGGTAAGAAAGTGGGGAACATAGAACCTGGGGAACATAGGTACGGTCCCGATAAAAAGTACAGAGACAACTCGAGCAACAAAGCCTGAGAGAAGGTGTCTTTTCAAGGCAACCGTAAAAGAGTCCACACAGGTTAACAACCTGTATTACCTTATGTATATGAGCTGTTTGAGCTTGGGAACTGAGGAACCAGCAAATGGAAGTTTTGTTTGTTGTTTTGGTGTCATGAGTTAAAGATTATAGTGTAGCTTTGAAATAATATGTGTAATAATAGCTTACATTAGTAAGTTACCAAGTCACCAAGTCAAAGAAAATGGAATGCCTCAACTCCAACAATTCCAAGCATGTCATTGTGGGGGGTGCCAAGTTCAAATCTGATTATTTGGATGGTCACGGCCTGAAAAGGTTGAGAAGCACTGCTTTATAAGACTGACAGGGTGCTTGACGTTGACCAGAGAGTAACAGGAATGACCCCGAGGTTGAGGACGACTGGACGAGCAGCTGTCTCAACATTCAGGGTGACCCCAAACCAAAACCTAACACTGCAGGCCCAACGGCCATAAGGTCACAAGGTCATATGGGGGTTCGGGAGGGGGTCCTCGGAGTTACTACACCAAATCTTTGTGTGATAGGAACTTTTTTAGCGGTCCGGGCACCTAGGCTCAATGTAGCCAGACAGTGCATTGCGGGTTCGCGTCCCGATCTTGACTGCCTTTGCTACGTGTCACTCCCTATCTTTCTCTCCTGATTTCCTGTCAATCTACTGAAACCAGTAAGATGAGAGAGAAACGACCTCGCACTAAAGGGGTGAGGTCACGCTGAAACAACAGAGACTGACACGATATGTCCATATATGGGCATTCCCAGATATGGGCTTAGTATTGATGACATCAGGGATCTCCATATATGCAGTGTTGGGGAAGTTAAAGTTACATGCAACTGAGTTACGTAACTAGGTTACATTTTGCTGTAACTTGCTGGTAACTGAGTTACATTCCTACTTCTGTAACTCATCAAGTAACTGAAATTTTTGGCACAAGTTACAAGAAATTACAAGCAAAGTTATAATTTTACATTTAAGTTTTGTTAAGATTGACGATCAAATGTCATGTAACAGTTTAATTAATATGTATAGCAAAGGTATAGCTATCACTATACAAGGCACCAGACTTTTTCTATTTATTTATTTTACAAAAAGTCAACCTTTTTGAAATAAAATATAAAACTCAGTTGAGGCATATTTCTGCTGGCATTTTTTGTAGGATATTCTATGTTGTTTCATGTACACCAAATGTAGGCCTACATTCTCAATTTAACGCTGGAAAAAAGGTTACTCAAGTTACTCAAGTTACTTTTTATATGTAACTTGAAACGTTATAAGTTACATTTCTCCAGGGGTATAACTTTAACTTGATCAAGTTACTGCCATGGTGAGTTAC
The DNA here is from genome assembly GCF_963921795.1 of Nannobrachium achirus. NCBI lineage: Eukaryota > Metazoa > Chordata > Actinopteri > Myctophiformes > Myctophidae > Nannobrachium > Nannobrachium achirus. The sequence continues at coordinate 23,585,895 of NC_137828.1, read as the reverse complement.
TTGTAACTGTACAAGTTACGCATTCAAAGTAACTTCCCCAACACCGCATATATGGGCATAAAAGGGACAAGGAAGGAATTAATTTGCAAATGTGACTCGACAACCACACTGGTGATCATGAGATTGACACAATATGTCCATATATGGGCACATGGGCTTAATATTGATGACATCGGGGATCTCCATATATGACCAAATGAATTCTGTCTTGGCCATATATGGAGCGTGACATGAGGTGTGAGGCGTGATTTACCATCGCGCTCAAGTGAAGTGTGGCGTGCATGCACTGCAAGGCCTTGTCCACAGCCCTGCAGCCCTGGTGGCCCTTGGCGTCACTGACCTTCTGGAATGGCGCCCACTCGCTTGCCTGAAGATGGGCAGGATGGAGGCACAAGCCTTGCAGCGACTTAATCCTGGAGCAGCTGACGTAATCGATCCCCAGAGAGCGCTCGGACAGTCCGATGTCAAGGCAAACCTTTTGGCGGGTACAGCCCTGGCTCTTGTGGATCTAGGTGATGAGCTCATAACGATCTGGTAACACAAACCCATAAGAGAAATATGGGTAAATTCTCCTTCTACAACACTGCCACCCAATTGCGGAATTTCTTGACTACTTCCCTTAAAACTTGTGGCTGGCTGACTTTCTTCAAGACTCACCTTTCAGGAGGCCAGAGGCGGAGGTAGTTATCACTTCTCCCATAGACAGGCGAGTACGTGAGCACCCCCCCCCCTTACCTTATCCTCCCCTACCCTGTACATGTACTGTTTTTATAACTGATGATAATTGAATGTTTCTTTCTTTTTTTTTTGCTATTTTGTTATATCCATGAGTTGAATACCAAGTACTTCCGACGTAAACAAGACCGTTAAAGGACTTATTTGGGATGCTACTTTTAGGCAGGGTGTTTAACTGTACTTGTGCTGTACTACTACATTCTTTTAATGTATTGTCAAATAAAATACTCAATCAATACTCAAATCTAGTCGAGTCATCATTGTGATGTCAGAACAGGTCAGCTATATCCATATCTGGAGTCTGTGAGGTCAGCTGTAGATGTATTGGCCAGCTCCATACTGTATATGGAGATCTCGGTGATGAGCTGGTCGAGTCATCATTGTGATGTCAGAACAGGTCAGCTATCCACATCATGTAGAGCAGGGGTGCCCAAAAGGTAGATTGTGATCTACCAGTAGATCACAAAGGCTGTGCAGTTAGACCACATGACATGCCCCTAAAATATATAATTACGATACATTTATAAACAAAAATCACAAAACTCCTCTTTTTGCCATCTGTCACTTCTAAGGTGACTTGATTGATTGACATCAAGAAGGGCCTGTCAGCTCCCTTCATGGCTTCTAAAGTAGGCAAACACCCAATGCAATGCTTTGTCTTCAAGAGTCAGTAGCATTGAAAATAACCCGAAAGCCTACCACTTCCTTTCCTCCATCTCCCATTCCAAGTGTGTTTGTCTCATATAGTATGTACTGCCAGTGCCACTATTCCAAAGTCCCCTCAGTTAAACCTTTTTTGGGGTAGATCATGTTTAGATGGTCATTTTAAAAGTAGCTCTCAAGTCAAAAAAGTGTGGGCACCCCTGATGTAGAGCTCCATATATGGCTATGGAGCGTGCATAACACACGCACTGGATCTGCAGGTTTCCATAGTAAATGCGACCTATACGGTCGCAATAAAGGCATAAAAACCTCCAAAAATAAGCAAGCAAAAAAAGAGCAAACTAGTTTTCCAAGTATAGAGGGTTTAAGTGGTTAACTGTCTAAAAACACACATTAACATGAATCCAACACAACACTGCACAATGGTAGTCTTGTCAAATAAGTCTATGAAGCTATCTGACTGCAACACAATGTTATACAAATTGGGGGTCCCTGGTTCATGTCTCTGTCAACTAAGGGGTTCTTAGGCTAGAATAAGGTTGAAGACCACACCCCTGGCATATACCGATATACGGTCATAAAAATGTCAACACTGGGTAAAATGAAATGTGCCAGTCATCAATAAAAATTGACATATGCCGAATGCATTCTCCCTTCATATACCTGCTCCGCTCCTCTGATTTAATGTACCATGACAAATTGGATAACTGCAGCATGGTTTTTGGCACAATGCCCAGATAGTATTTCCATTGGGTTTTCTTTTTTGGGGTATGTATTCATACACCCATGGGAATAAGTGATGGAGCTATTATCCCTTTAAACAAATACAGTTGTCATTCTTATTTTTATCCAGAGAATACAACATTATTGTTTTGGTTCTCTTCTTGCCACAAAGAGGAAGTTTAGGAATTTAGCAATTCCTATAAAGCAAGCAGAAGACTATAGCCTGGGAAGGTGAAGGGTTAATTTGTGGCTGGGGGAAACCTGATGCTAATTAAGTCTTTGGAATGCCACATACTGACATTCTAGTCCAGAAAGCCCTCAGAGTGGGTCAGGCAACATGGAGAAAGCCAGGGGAAATGCATAATGCCTGATGTTGTTTCTTACATAGGCTGCTGACATTATTTTGGACAGGCCGGTCACAGCAAAACCTGCAGCAAAGGTAAGCTATATTATAGTCATATTTATGATTATTATATTCTCAGATTTAACAGCACTTTTCCATATAGGCCTATGTTTTTTTTCTTCTTTTTTGTGGTGACAGACATGAGGAAGCTAATTGCCACATTACTTGCGGAAATATTGTTTATTTTCATATGTTTATTAATCCCAAGTGTGTCATTTTGTATGAATTGAGTACAAAGCGACCCCAATGCAAACAAGACAAACACCTTTCTTGTGGTCTTTTTAGTTGACCTTGTATTAGTGAACTGTAGACTGTCCTGTAGCTTTTCCTATGCAAACTTCTAATAAAGTATTCTGTCAATCAATAATCAATCATACAACATTTCAGTGGGGGAAAAATAAACGTTTTCTTTTTTTTCTTTTTTTACTCTTTCTCATTTACAGGGAAGAAAAAGAGTCAAAACAAAATGGAATTATTACCGAGACCAGTGCTGCTGCTGATCTTCCTGTCACTGCACGGCTCCGTGCGGCGGGGCGCTGCGGTCGCAGAGACATGCCGGGGGACGCACTGCCACGGCGGGGGAGCAGCAAGCACCGGAGACCCGAGACCCTGCACCGGAGCGCACTGCCCGGGGGGCAGACCCTCCAGACCGGCACGCAGCCACTACAACCCAGCAGGGGTTGGAGGAGGCACGACAACACAGGCTAGAGCGGCGCACATAGTGGCCAGCCAGCACCAGATACAACACCCGGGCTCCGCGAGGGCAACAACCACCTCGCACGGTGGAGTCCAGCACTCTGCGCCCCGGGGACGGCACGCTGACAGCGGCGTCAGGGAGAGCAGCAGCAGCAGCAGCAGCAGCAGCGCGCGGATGATGAGGACGCCTGAAGTTTTCGCTGCTGCTGCTGCTTCGGGATGTACCGGCGCAGACTGCGTTGTTACTAGTGCTCAGAAACAAGTCAAACAACAGCCTCAAGCCGGCGTCAACGACACCTTACGGGACTGTAAAGGGATCGAATGCAAACTGCCCCTGCTGAGGGTACGGCTCAAACCCACCATCCACCTTCAACAACCGCTTATCAGGAATCGGGTCGCGGGGGCAACAGTTCCGACTGAGATTACCAGCGTTTCCTCTCCTGAGCAACCGCCACCCCCCCGTCCGAGGTCCTCCTCCTCCTCCTCCTGTGCGGGGGGTGCTGGTGGTGGTGAGGGGTGTGCGGGCGGTTCTTCAGAGGACAGCCCGCTCTCCCCCGTCCATCTGGCGGACAGAGCCGCCCAGTTTCTGGGCGATTTCCCGGAGTTTGGATATCCGTCGTCGGAAATTGGCGGTGGTGGTGGTGGTGGTGGTGCGCCCTTGGGTGTCCAGCTCACGTGCGATATCAAGCCAGGTCTGTCATCATGGATCATTTAAATGAATTAAACCAATTATTATTAGGCCTATGATCTGAGTAATTTAAGAGTTCCTTTTCATCTGCATCTGTGTAAACAAGAAAGCAAAACTATTCTTGAACAGTGAGAATCAGAAACAAAACCTTAAGAATCATTTGCCTTCCCATTCATTAAAGCTGTGGTCCTCAAAGTAGGGTCCGGGGACCCCCAGGGGTCCTTTAGGTTTAGGGCATTGGTACTCAAAGAGGGGTCCTTGAGGGAGTTCCAGGGGGTCCCAAGCTATAGGATAGTTATAGCAACCAAATGGACCCTTATGGGCCTGTAACTCTGAGAGTGTACAAATGCAACCAAATGGACTCTAACGGGTCCATTTGGTTCCATTTGTACACTCTCTGAGTTAAATTAACATTGATTTCACTATATAAATTGGGGTCCCAGAGATAAATGGGGTTCCGTAGCCTAATGCATGTCAAACTGGGAGTCCTTGACATTAAAATGGTTTGAGAATCACTGCCGTAAAACATCTTCTCTTATGGGGGGAAATGGGGGTCTGATGATGAGTGTCAATTTGGAGGTCCTTGACATGAAAAAGTTTGAGAACAACTTTAGGGTTCCAGGGGGTTCCCAGTAAAAATGTGTTAATATAGAATCACAATTAGTTTTACCACTTTAACTCTGTATTTGAAAATATGTATTGTGTTGCAAAGCGTTCTGAGCTTGTAGATCTGCTATTTTCAAAACAATCTTGAAGAACAAAGTAAAAAATGTGGAATATTTTTTAAACATTTCTTGTATGGGTGTCTCTGGCCCCGCCTATTGAGGATCTCTGGTTTAGACCATCTTCAGAACCCCACATCCCTTCTTTCCATCTGTCACTCTCTTCTGACATCAAAATGACACCTCATCCCAGCTCAGCAGAAGGATGTAGCTGACCTGTTCTGACATCACAATGATGTTGAAAATGAATTCCGTCCTTGTCCCTTTTATGCCCCTATATGGAGATACCTGATATCGTCAATATTAAGACCAGTGCATCACACCTCATCACCAGCTCATCCATATTTGGGAAAATATGGCCACATTTTGGCCAACTTAAACAACCAACCGCAATGCAAGTCACACTTGCAAATTAATTTCAATATTGTGTCAGTCTCATGTGTTCTGGTCTATGAAATCAAACATTTATGATGTCAGACGCAGTGTTGTAGTACTCGAGTCAATGACTCGTCTCGAGTCAGGACTCGAGTCCAATTTTTCATTGACTCGGTCTCGTCTCGGTCTCGCCCTCAATTTGACTTGGACTCGTCTCGGTCTCGGACCATTTGACTCGGGACTCGCCCCCCACCGAGTCCACTCGAGTCAAGTCAAGTCAGTACAATGCAAAGGAAGAAATGTATATCCATATTTTGAGGAGCCCATTAACGTTAACATTAAGAGCGTTAAGTACTGCAGCATAGGCTATCTGACGCGCATCTGATAAGCACACGCACTACTGTAGCACGCACGCACACACACACACACACACACACACACACACACACACTGAGCCCCTGCAGCGGCAGCCAGCAGACAACACTGAACACAGTCCACTTTACTTTTCTTTTCTCCTACCTGCAGTATATCCTCGTGTTGTGTTCCAAATAAATAATTCCATAGTGTAGTAAACAGCTTCCAAACATGACGTTGTGTGTAGTTTAAATCATCCACGCGCACTGCTGGATTAAGATGCAACCTTGTTTTCTTTCCAGCTGTAAACTATTAATACTCGTTAAGCAAGCCTCGTCCGAAAGTTTAACAAAGTAGGCTACACTGATTAACAGAGAGAAGTGTAACGTTTTAAGTCCCCCTAGAGAGGTTGAGACAAATCAAAACAACAGTGACATGGGGTATTTTTTTGCATTGTTTGACAGGCATCAGACTAAAATGACATAAGGTATTTATCACCTTAAATAATGAAATGCAAACAGGCATGTAATGTGTTTGAATGGGGAAACTAATAATTTATTTTTGGTCAAAATAAAATAGTTTTTCATTAAGATAACATTTTGTTTAATAAGTTTTGCCATAATCATGCAGCTCTATTACAACGACAGAGCTAAAACAGCAATGTTTAAAATGTTATAGCCTAGACTACATTAGTATAATTATTTTGTAATTAATATTATTGTTTTAATATCATGACATTAGACTGGATAATCATCGCCTGTGATTTGGGATATTGTACTACAGTATAAGTCTTATTTGTACTATTATATTGGCACTCAAAAGTAGGCCTACTTGTTCTCTGCCTGGGGGAAACATTTTCATTGGAGCAACTCTAATGTCTGTTTGGGAAAAATGGTAGCGGCAGTAACTAGTTAATACCTTTAAGTAAGGAATACTTTTTAAAAGTAACCTTCCCAACCCTGGTACTAATTTAGAGAGAGACTGAACATAAATGAATCCATCATTCACCTTATGTGATTGATGTCATTATGTAAAAACGAGCAGACATTTACAATTGCATTTGGCTCACAACATCACATTCAGCAATGGAGTAGCCTACTGTAAAATGCCCTCAAACCTAAGGTGCCGGCTACATGGAGCTGGATATTTTGGCTGTGAACCGGCATCAAACGCTTAGCCGGAATCGGGTCGCAGGGGTAACAGTTCCAACTGAGACCTCCAGATTTCCTTATCCCGAGCAACTTCCTCCACTCCCTCAAGGAGTATACCGAGGCATTCCCAAGCCAGTTTGGAGATATAATCCCTCCATCTGGTCTAAACCACAGCAACCAAAGGTAATTTGAGGAGACCTATTATTGTTTTAATAAAGAACAAAGAACCCTCATTCCCCCAAAACAACTAAACAAAAACAACAACAAAAAAAGGTTGTTTTCTGTAGCCTACCTAAAAAAAAAAAACAGGTTTTGGGGACTCGATTCAGTCTCGCCTCCCGTCAGACTCGGACTCGACTCGGACTCGACTCCCGTCAGTCTCGGACTCGACTCGGACTCGGCCCCCTCCCAGGGGGTCATGACTCGGACTCGACTCGGACTCGAACCTCATATGACTTGGACTTGACTTGGACTCGCTTTAGGTGGACTCGACTACAACACTAGTCAGACGTAAGTCATCTCCATATTTGGGAAAATACTGCCACATTTTGCCCAACTTAAACCACCAACCAGGTCTGTGCATTTATTTTGGTCAAAGTTGATCCCATTAATTGTCTTTAAAAGACAAAGAAGCGGCCGCACACTCTGTAGCCAAAGTGCCAATATTTATTTTAGGATGCAGAGGGAAAGTTGATCTCATGCCAAAGCACCAGCGCTAGCCCAGCAATCTGCTGTCACCCAGGCCGATGCGTGCACTCACGCACGCATCGGCTGGTGATCGTGATCTCTGGTGATCGTGATCTCAGACCAAAAAGAGACTCTTTTTGACCCGCAGCCCACAATGATATCTGCAGACGTAACGCATCTGTAAGGCTATGTGAGTTCTGTGAGGCTGCCGAACAGCTGAGTCGGAAAGAAATGTCCCTGAAGTCAATTGTCCAGAAAATGTAGAATGCTTTGAAGTCCGGCCACACATAAGAAACTTTCATTACACTTTCTGGCTGCATGGGCCAAGAGCCGTTCACGCTCCGTGCCAACATCTTTTGATAGAAATCATTCAGAGCCATAGTTAAAGCAGAATTAATTCATTCTAAAGAGGATGAATCAAGCCTATGCAGCCCGGTCTAGAGGGGTTGTCTTCAGCAGCATGCATTATTTCATACACTGTTCTAATGGTTTCATCAGAGCTACTGTGTAGACGTTTGTATGGAAACACACCCTTGATGAATGTACAGTATCTTCCATGTTCTTTCACGGGCATAACAGTGTTTATGTTTTATTTTACTTGATAACTTCCTTTGTATCCCATGTGTATAATGACACTGCTATTACTTACTTAGGCCTTTAAATTTGTATCCACTTATGCACTGTATCCACTTTGCTGTGCCCTATAGATATAGAGTTGTTTTTAGGGCACGGTCACACACACTTTTATTCTACCTATGAGGGCAGATTCTGCCAATGCATTTCAATGGGAATGGAGTTTTGTTATCAGAAATTCGCAAATGACAGCAAACCGCTCCATTCCCATTGAATAGCATTGGCAGAATATGCCAGGTAGAATACTAGTAAGACGCCTCAGGGCGACATGCAACACCGCCCCTTTAGGGAGCCCAAACATGCTTACTCAGTTATTCGTTATGTGAAAGTCCTATGATGTCTATGACATCTGACATCATACCCTGTTATGCCCATACATGGAGATCCCTGTCCCATATATGGATTCTGTTAGTGTGGTATGTAGCCGATGTGGCCTCCATATATTGGCATTCCCATATGAAGTCCTGTTAGATATGGGCTTAATATTGTTGATGACATCAGGGAACTCCATATATGGGGATAAAAGGGATTCTGTTAGTGTGACATCACAGTGAAGTCAGACACCCGTAGACCCGTAAAAAAGTGTACACACGTCTACACGGCCACGGACAAGCTGTGCCGTTTCTCATAGTAAACTGCGACCTTTGGTCGCAAAAAGTACTGTGTGACTGTGTCCTGACCATCCCCTAACCGAGTATTTCTACATTGCACTTTTACTCAAGTAAAACATTTGAGTACTCTTTCCACCGCGGGTGAAATCTCATTTTGAGGGACAAACATCTCTTTCTTTCTTTTCCTCCCATCTTTAAGGCGAGAACGAGGTTCCCTCAGAAGACGCCCTCATCCTCCACCTTCAACTGGCCAAGGGCCAGGAGCAGCTGGTGGAGGCCCTGCGTGCCCAGCAGACGCTCATCCGTGACCTGCAGCAGAAGCTGGTCGAGCAGCAGGAGGCGCTGTTGTCCCAGCAGCGCGAGATCCTGGCGCAGCAGCGGCGTGCCTACGAGCAGATGGACGTGGTGAAGGCGCAGTACGGCTTGCTCTCCGACACGGTCAAGCAGGTGTCCTTCCAGGTAGGGCATGGATGGGCAACTTTGATGATGGAGAGGGCCACTATATTTTCACATTCACTCCAATGCATATATACAGTCAAAAATAGCAGATGTGCGATACGTTTTGAGCTTGTAGATGGTTCATGAGAATTTACTCATGAACGACACAAGTATAGAGTAGACAGTCTATGTGTAGACGCTTAATCTAATCTAAGCTTAGCCCTCTAAAAAAGTTTTTAGCCTAGTCGTTTAGATGTACTTTAGACATCTAATAGCCCGTAAAATGCTCAGTGGGTAATTTGTAAAATGCTCAGTGGGTAATTGCTGTTGTGGCGGATAACCGATATAAACCAATGTCGATATGATCTAATTCTGTTTAAAATAATAATAATAATAATTTTGTCCATTCTGAAAAAGGCATATAAACACTGAATTTGAAAAAGCAATACCTCTTTTTTCCAAAACTAGGGATGTACCGTTATTGATATCATATCCCAACATAAACAGCTTGAATGTAGTACCGGTATTTCTATTTTTAGCTGAGCTTCCTCAGAAAATACTGATAGAATCGTCAGCCTTCATCACAAAAGGCCTTTTCAGCCTCAATTTCAAACATAATTATTATAAAACAAGGTATCGGTTTGATACAGATATTGCATTTTAAGGCCAACATCGGCAGATACCGACATGATGACCCATTGATTAGTTGTCCGTGCCTGCTTCATTCCAGGGCCTGCAGGGGGAGCTGCAGAGCTACTTCGAGAGCCACCTGTTGGGCCTGCAGAACCAGGCGCGGAACCACCTCCAGAAGTCCTACGCCGTCCACAACAAGATGGACACCATGGACACATCCAAGGTGGCCAAGATTTATGTACTCATTTCTCTCTCTCTCTCTCTCTCTCTAAAGCGTGGGATTGGAGGAGAAGGGTGACCTATAAATAGATTTAAACACTTTATATAATGTGCAGGCCCATATGAATATGTATTGTATGTGTTAATTCCACCCCAAAACTGGGTGTATTATGGGCTGTTGGCTGAGTTTGCACTGGAATGTTTGTCTTTGTTTACCGATTTATTTGATGGGTCTGATAATCCCATGTGGGATGTCTGGACACGGAAATGAAATATTCATTCATTCATTCATTCATTCATTCATTCATATATACATATACAATATACAGGAAATAAACATGCATATCAATTATAGTGTATGTATGATTGCGTATTTCTATACTCTTGGTTTGTTTCTTGCTAAAATCTGCTGACAAACTTTGTTGAAATTCTGAAAATGTGTGTGTGTGTGTGTGTGTGTGTGTGTGTGTGTGTGTGTGTGTGTGTGTGTGTGTGTGTGTGTGTGTGTGTGTGTGTGTGTGTGTGTGTGTGTTTTGTTGTTGTAATTAACACATTAACTGCCTAGTTATTGTCTACTCTGCCCTTGCCAGCGATTCAGAGCGTTTTCACTAACCTTCGAGAAATTAAAGAATATTATACTTCACAACTGAGAATCTGAGAATCTGAGAGAAAAGAAGTTAAGTCACCCTTCAAATGGGGTAATAAGCCTCTGCTTCAGCCTACACCTTTTCGGTGTCACCTCTGTATACAGTATGTAAACCATAGACATCCTACTAATAAAGGAGCAAACTCACGCTCTAACGCTCACGCTCTAACGCTCACGCTTATCTACGTTTATCTATTCACTCGCTTCAGCAACTGATCCCAAAGTTCACATGGTATTGGCCATTAGCATTATACCAACACTGACGGAGCCCGAATTTCATTTCTCCCAAATTAAAGCAGTTTAAATTAGCGTTTTCTTAACCACTTCTGTTGAACTCTGCTGTCTGTTGCCAGGGTTACGGTCCGTTCCTCCAGGCCATGGGATCTGTAGCCCCACACACACACACCCCTTTCTCTCACAGTTAGGAATGTTTCTCTCTCTCTCTCTCTCTCTCTCTCTCTCTCTCTCTCTCACACACTTTCACCGGGTGCGTTTGACATATTTTGGAGCACATATCTTCGAACGGGTAAGGTCTAGTAGAGTATAATAGAGAGCGGACCAGCACCGCCCCCAGCTATCATTTCAATGCAAGTGCTCAGTGGCGTTTTGAAGCATGCGGAAGTAGCTAATCCAGGTGCATTCTGGGGGAAATCGGTCTCTACCTAGAGACCAAAATGTTTGACGTCGAGACGTAATGGCGTCACGAACGGCGTCGACGTCCATTGAACCCTATTGTAGACCCCAGCGGCGCGCTCTTATGCTCGTGCATGCATGTTTCACCCCGCCTGAAATTCCAGCTTTGGCCAGTAGGGCGGCCGCTTCAATGTTTACAAGCCGTTCTGGGGGCTTGATGTAAACTAATGGGATGTATCTATTTTATGGTAAAGCTGTGGTTCTCAATCTGTGGGTAACCCAAATTATTTTGGGGGGTCCCCAGATGATTAACTTGATCACGCCGCACGTTGTTTTCTCTCTCAACAGTAAACAAGCCAACGTAATATTTAAGTGTATTTGACAGTGTTTCTAAGTGACAATGTATGGACTTTTTAATAAAATATTAGAGGCAGTAATTGTGAAAATTGCCGATCTACATGCTCACTGTGAGCATTTAGATCTGCTATTTTCACAATAGAACCGTGTTATACAAAATGTAATGCCTCAACTCTTAGTGCTCGCCGGGGGGGGGGGGGGGGGGGGGGGTTATTTTGGGGGTGGGGGTCACGGCCTGAAAAGGTTTAGTTGAGAACCACTGGAAAAGCACCGGAATAAACAACTCATTCATTCATTCATTCATTCATTCATTCATTGGTTCATTCATTCATTTGAGGTCATGGACGTGGTTGGAGAGGCCCACCTCCCCCAGCCCCTGCTGGGCTGTGCCTCTGCCTGTGGTCCTGAGGAGTTCTGTGACTTCCAGAGAGACCCTCCCCGGTGTGAGGGCTGCACCATGTGCCCGCCAGGCTTCTTCCTGGTCTCCCAGTGCTCCCCCAACGCAGACCGAATGTGCCAGGTATACGTGCTGCTGTGTGATGCTTTCATATATAGCAGGGGTCTTCAACGTGTTTCAGGCCAAGGACCCCTCAGTTGAGACAGAGAGAGAGAGAGAGAGATGAAGCAGGGACCCCCACAACCATTTCATGGTCATAGATTCCATATAGTTTAATCGTTTGACAGCACAATCATCTGTGGATTCATGTCAATATTCAGATATTTAACCACTTGAGCCGTCATTACTTAATAAACTTGACCTTTTACTCTGTACTTAGTCTGCCCCTCCACACCAAACCTCTTTACCGAAAATAGACGATCTACAAGCTCACAACGTCTCGCAGCGCGATGCATTGTGAGCTTGTAGATATGCTATTTTTGGCTACAGTTCTCAGAATATGGACACTAGAGTTCAAGTTGTTAATATAAAAAGGATTGGAAGATTTGGAGGACCCCCTGTAGTAACTCTGAGGACCCCCTAGAGGTCCCGGACCCCCTGTTGAAGACCCCTGATATATAGCATTCTGTCAGTGTTTTGTCAACAGCACGCAGGGGTCTTCAACATAGGTGGTCTGGGACCCCTACCGGCGGTCCTCAGAGTTACTACAGGAGGGCCACCAAATATTTATCTTTTTACATTAACCACTTGAATCCTAGCAGCCCTTTTCTGAGCGGAACATTAGACGAAAATAGCAGATCCGCAAGCTGCGCTTGTAGATATTTCCGGCAACAAGGTTTGGTGTAGGAGGGGGAAGAGCAGACCAAGTACAGGTTTTCTAATTATTGAGGGTTTAAGTGATCAACTGTCGAAAATACACATTAACTGTCATGAATCCAACACAATGCTACACATTGATGGTGCTGTCAAACAAGTCTATCTATGAAATCTATGAAAAAGTTTAATCTGCAACAAAAATGTTATACAATATAAAGTGGGGGTCCCTGCTTCATCTTTCTCTCAGCTAAGGGGTCCTTGGCCTGAAAAAACCTTGAAGACCCCTGGTCTGCAGCAGTTTGAGAATTGCATGCTTTCAATCATTAACATTCTACAACAAAATGTAAGAAATCTCTATCTAAATATTATTATATATGTAAATATCTATAAATTACAGGACAGAGATGAATGCCTTGAATTGCCAAGCATTTGTGGAGAGCGAGTAAAGTGCCTTAACACTCCAGGTGAGTCTCACTGATTTTTTATCTCCGCCAGGGCCAGGGCGGAGAATGTTTTTTGTCCCTGTGTGTGTGTGTGTGTGTGTGTGTGCGTGTGTGCGTGCGTGCGTGCGTGCGTGCGTGTGTGAGAAAGAGAGAGAGTGGCTAATCTTACAAATTATTACACTGATTGATAATCAAAGTGGGGAAACATTAATGGAGGGCGTGGCCCGACAGTGACATCTTAGATTTTACATACCCATAATAGAAAAGCTACTTTTCCCCATGAATTCCTCGGCTCTGGACGGACACCTCTAACCCACAACTCGCTTTGTGGCGACCACAATTTGTGGTTGTCTACTTTGTGTTACTTTCATAGACTGAGCAGCCCATTGTCACAGATCAGGGGGCCTCTGATGTTGTTTACACTCTGGACCTGATTTGTGTTTTTCCAGTCTGGGAAAGCGTTAATGATCAGCATTCTACTGTATATCATAGCCCCCCCCCCCCCCCCCCCCCCATCCCCCCCACCATTGTCCTGTGCCCTTTCATGTGCTTCTGTCTTGGCAGAGATTTGGGCTCCACTGACCTTTCTACTCTCCAAATTAAATAATTCACATAACCTTTTATTACTGTAAATTAAATATGAGACACCAAATGCCAATGCTGTAATTCATTTGTACATTGACTAAAACAACTCTGTGAGTACAGTAAATAACAGTACTAACACTGATCTAAAATAAACATGTTGTCTTTGTATTGACAATTAAACAAATCGACCAACAATAACCAAATCCACCTCTGCAGAGCTATATGGTCCTAAAGTCACAACTTTCTCGTTCACGTTTTCTCTGTTCTTGCGTTGTCCAGGGGGATTCAGGTGCTTGGGCGTTTCGTTGAGGGAGGCCGCCTCTGGCGTGTGTGGCCACGATTACTTCTACAACCAGGAGCTGCAGGAGTGTCAGGCCTGTTCCGACTGCGGCGACGACGGGGACTCGGCCAGCCTCCCCTGCACGGCCACCAGCGACGCCGTCTGTGGCTCGATCTCTGGTGAGAGCCGCCTCTCCCAGGCCTGGGGGGCCGGGGTCGCGGCCCCTTCCGCCAGGACACCCGGTGCCGGCCACATTTTCCCGGGTCTCCAGCTTCACCTCCGCAGCAGCAAAGGCGGCGACGGCGACCTGCTGCTGAACAACCGGGCCGGTCGGATCGCCTTCCGGCAGCACGGGCTGGTGTGGCTGGACCACAACTTTGCCCTGAAGCACAGCTGCCGGAACTTCCTCCAGGTGGGCATGCGGATCAACAAAATATATCTAGTATGCAAAGGCTGCATGAGAATACTCCTTAAAGAGGTGGTGCCGTAGTTTTGTACTTTTTCTGTTTTGTATGTGTCTAAGGAGTTAACATTACTCTAATAGAACACCAGGTGGGGTTATAATGTGCAAATATGCCTTCCCTGTGTATTTTTGGTTACTTCCTGAAAGCTGGAAGCCTCTGAGTCAAAAGGCCCGGTCGAAAAACACTGAGTTAATGACATCATAAACTCAGCCCCTCCCTTTTTACTACACACCCAACACTGTGGGTGTGGCTAACTTCAGCTGGGTCACCACCCACCTGTAAACCAGGCATACTTAATGAACTGGCGGGTGTGGCCACATAAAAACATAATTTTTACACCTTTTTGGAATAAATCTTCCTCCTAGTACAATCATACACCCTGATCATCATGTTTTAGGGCGGAAAAAAATCATGGCACCCCATCTTTAAAAAACCCAGAGGGGGCAGTGCTAGTCAGATGTTTGTCACTGCTGTAGTGAGGACCTTTAAAGCAGTTCTAAGAAACGTAATGTTCAAGTTCATGCAACAGCTGGATGTATCTGCAAACAGTATCGTTGTGGCGCTCTCTAGCCCCATTATGAGCATTTCATGCTATACATCCAGACTGGGCGCACTGGATAAATTGCCTGTGTGTTTTGCCTGTGGGTTAAGTTATGTACCTTTTGAGCGTTGCCTCAGCACTCCAATGCTAGACCGAGTCTGTGGGTCCTTATGTCTTTATGCTTGCAGCATGGCCTGCAATACCGCTTGGTGACCTACAGTACCTTCAAGTGGCACTGTTGAGCAGCCTAAAGGGCCATTCACACTGAGCACTATAGAACTATAACAAGTGGCCACCAAAGGCGCCGTTGACTTCACACTGGGTGCGATTTTTATTTTACATTTTCTTAATTACTTTTTATTGCCTGTCGTTTTTCTTTCATGTCTATTCTTGTACCCTGTCTATGGACCTGAGTCGGCTAATAAAGATTGAATTGAATTCCTCCAGTTGGGCATGCGGCTCAACGGCAGCCAGGAGGACCAGGAGAGACAGGACCTGAGCGGCGTGCGCGTCGAGCAGCCAGACGGGAAGTACTTCCAGGGCGTGAGCGTCAGCGGCAGCGCAGAGGTGGAGCCCAACCACACCCTGACCCTGGTGCTGAAGAGCCCCAACCAGCACTGCAACCAGAGCAAGGACCTGCACGTCTACGAGCTCCACGGCACCTCCTTCAGCCTCCTCTGGCTCTCCCACGACACCGGGGCCGTCGCCATGACGGCGCAGATGGCTGTGTCTAGCCACTACCAGACGAACTACCGGCCCGCATTCCGCGTCAGCTCGGTCTCCGACCCGTACATGGTCGGCCTGACCCACGACAGCCGCGGGGTTCGCTTCACGGAGGGCGGTGTGGTGAAGTTCGTCCTGCAGCAGGCATTATACGCCATGGGCCACACGTGCGTCCGCGAGGGCTTCTCCCTCCTCGCCTACGCCAACCGCAACGGATCCAGCCGGGAGGTGCTGCAGGCGTTCAAGACGGGCGTCAACTACAGGGACACGTCGATCACTCTCTCCGGCGCCGTGAATGTGGAGAGCGACGACACGCTGAGCTTCGAGGTCACCTCCCCCTCGCAGTGCAACATCCGCTACTTTGGGGACAGCACTGGGATCAGCATGTTGAGCCTCATCTGGATTCCTATGGCCTTGTCTTCGACCCTGACCGCCACCGTCTCCAGAGCCGGCCTCCCCTCCGGCGCGGTCCGGAACAAGCCCCTCCTGTTCCAGCAGGTCAGCCCGGACTCGCCGCAGATCCACCTGGCGCGGTACGGGTCCGGGGAAGGGCCCGCCCGCAAGAACTTTGTGTTCCGCGAGAAGGGGACGGCGAATGTCGCGCTGAACCTGAAGCTGATCCACTCCTGCAACGTGGTGAAACTCACCCTCCATCGCGGGGGAGGTGGGGGCGGGCGGCAGGCAGGTCCTGCGCTGGGTCCCGTGGCTCAGCAGGTGTCCGGGCACATGCCCGAGGGGAGCGAGTGGGCGAGCGTGGGGCTCAGGGCCTCGTTCGAGGTGCAGAACGGCACGTCCATCCACGTGACCCTGGACTGCGTCCGTGGGCGGGTCAATCAGATCGCCCACCAGGGAGGCACTAACATCAACATTCTCTGGGTGACGTTGTGATTCGAACCTTTTTGGTCAAAACATTCATGTAGTTTGTTAGTAAAAGACTATGGTTTTGCACACAATTGAATTGCAGAGCAGATTCGAGAATTTACCAAACTGAAGTCAGGTTTTGGTCGAGAGGAAACTAATATTTGTCTATAATGGATACTTTTATGATACACCGTAACTATGATATTCCTATTGGGTATGATTGATATATATATATATATTGTAAGTACTGCTTTTGCTCTAGAAGTACTTCGGCTGGTTGAGCAGTGACCAATTCATCATGATTGAATGTCTGAGTGTGCGTGATTGTGTGAGCGTTTGCTTGAACACGTGAGTACTGGTACTTGTGCATGTGTTGAATGTGTGCTTGTCTTTGCATGTGGGTATGATTCACATCAATGTGTACTTCTATCCCTGCACATTTTACATACATACTGTATGTTCTAATCCCTTTATACTGTAAACTGTATGTAATTATGCCTTTAAGTGCTTCGAGGAGCATTTTCATGAGCAATAATAGACAAATGTAATGTAATGAAACTTCACCAGGCAGGTATTTCTGTTCATTTTTTTATGATAACTTATTTAAATGTTATATAATTATAACTTTTTATATCTGACAATATCATCCCTTGAAATATAAAAATGTGTCATAAAAATATTTGTCAGCAATGGAAAAAAATGAATACAAAAAGATGTATACTGTAAAAAAAAAAGAATTATGCCGAGTATATGGTCAGGTAGCTCCGATAGGAACCTCTCCCTCTGCTATATAGCTCAGAGATTAGGTTCTGATTTACCTTTTTCCGCACATAGTATCCAAAAAGTAAAGCTTTTAAATCGCTTTCATAGTCAGTCACTTTCATGTTTTTTGGGGCTGAGACTTCCGGGTGTTGAAACACAACAAAGAAGAGTGAGAAAATATGGAACTAGCTGCCAAAAAAAAGCGATTTAAATCGTGTTTCAACTCGTTGCTTAAATGTTCTTTTCCACTAAAATTGCAAACATCTAAGAGCCAGGAGGACTATACCATTTGGATATGATGTGTGGAAAAAGGTCAAAAGCGGTTCTGTTGCTGAAGTAGATTCTAGACCTGTGGTTCGCGACCCAGTACTTGGGAAACAGTGATCTAGAATAGACATGGAATAATCATAACACAAAACAATGTTGTTTATTATGGTAAACTTTAAATCTCACAATATGCACTCATACAATACCAACACCCCCCATATATATATATAATAATTACGGTTATGAACTCTGCGGTTTGCATTACACAACCGCGGTATGGCAGTATTGAGGTTATTGCCCCCAGCCCACAGTCTGCCGGCACTCCCGGCAGCCTATGAAGCGAGCGACCTCAACTCTGAGCTATCATTGCGTTGGAGGGTGAGGGTTCCAACAAACGGAGCTAATGGTCAGGCATAGTGACATTTAGAAGACCAGTGAATAAATAGGCAGTATTGATATTCTGCTATAGACTTAGCGAGAGCTGCTGTCATGCATTTATTCACTCATTCTCCATAAATAGCGTTGCCCTGTTAAAGTGCTGACCATGATGTCTTAATTGCTTGTGCGTGTATGTGTGTTTGTGTGCGTGCTGTCAGGCGTGTGTGTGTGTGTGTGTGTGTGTGTGTGTGTGTGTGTGTGTGTGTGTGTGTGTGTGTGTGTTTTGTCTGCCTCTTAACAGTGTACATAATGAACTGAAGCATTTTCAGAGAGTTGTTGGCAGCGATGCAGCTTTTGGAATTCTCCAGCTTTATTTTCAGTTCATCATGCATGGTGATTTTTTGGCCCGGGTGGTGGGCTTCCTCCCTCTCCCTCCCACGAGTACTGTAGGGTCTCAGTGAGTGGATATTCTTTTTCAACAACAAATAAACTTCATACATACTGTTGTACATGTTGTCAGCGAATACAGAGACTCACACACTTGCATGTGCCGAGGCAAAACATTTTTCTGTAAAACCTACAGTATGTTTCTATGTCAGTGGTTCTCAATGTCAAAGGACACCCAAAATGATGTGTTTGGCCGCAGACTCCCATCTTAATATATTTTGTTCCAGGGACCCCCAGAAGCAAAGATTTGAGTTAAAAATTTTCCCTTTAGAAAAATATATATATTCAAAGATTTTCACAGATTTCCATGATTTAAAAAAAATAGCAGATCTATATATAATAGCGCAGCGCAAAGTGAGACACTATGAGCTTGTATATCTGCTATTTTTGAATATACAATTATGCTTTTTTATCTAAAATCTAAAATGACACAGATGCGTTCCTGGTTTTATTAAGTTGCGTTATTGATACAAGGCCAGAACAGAAGCAAGATACAAGCTTCCACTTATTGTCACAGGATGTTTGCTAAGATGCTTTTTCCCCCCCCTTTTTTTTTTTACTAATTTGCCACTAAATCATTCCAACTTCAAAGTCTGTCCACACCATGTGACCACATCATGTGAGACTCATTCTGAGATCTCATGCTAGCAGTGATGTAAAGTAACTAAGTACATTTACTTAAGAACTGTTCTTAGATGCAATTTTGAGGAATTTGTACTTTACAAATCTACAAGCCCACATTTTGTACTTTTACTTTTGTCACTTTAAGTAGCCTACACTTTGACACCAATACTTTCTTACTTTTAAAGTAAATCTTGAATTCCATACGTTTACTTTTCTATTTCTATACATTTCTATATTGCAGTATTGATACTTTTACTTAAGTAAAACATTTGAATACTTTTTCGCCCACAACTCGTCGCTTGTACTGTAGATCTGCTATTTTCAAAAATGTTGTACTTTTACTTTTGGCACTTTAAGTAGCATACACTTTGACACCAATACTTTCGTACTTTTACTCAAGTAAATCTTGAATTCCAGACTTTTACTTTTCTATTTCTATACATTTCTATATTGCAGTGTTGATACTTTTACTTAAGTAAAACATTTGAGTTCTTTTTCCACCACTGCATGCTAGGCATAGCCTGACACTCAGCCTGAATTGACATTTCGTTTCACTTCATTATCGCCAAAACAAAAAATGTAAAGGGGTGTGGCTAGCGATTCAGGGTCTGGAACTAGGCTATGCTAGGCATGAAGGTGGAGGAGGTTTACCATTCAGACATGAACTTACCAGTGTTCATTTTGACAGCAGGGTTTGCTTTAGTTTAGTCATAGTCTTTTGAATTACATTTTATTTAGCTTTAGTCATATCTTAGTCAACCTATGGGCCAGTGGTTCTAAAAGTGGATTCCAGGGACTGTTGGTTCCTTCAGGGGGTTCTAAGTTGACCCATACAACTCTGTAACTCTGACAGTGTACAAATGGAACCCGTTAGGGTTCATTTGGTTCCATTTGTACACTGTCACGAGTTAAGGGGAGACCTTGAAATTTGAAAGCTTGAGAAACACTGCTATAACACACTATTGTTCTTCTCAGTCTGAGAAGTTTTGCCAGCAAAGGGAACCTGTTTTTTGTAAACTTTTTCAGTGATGTTATCCGGGTTGTAAGGCCGGATATCTTGGACAATATAATGGCTAATCAGACAGGATTGGTCACGCTTCGCTTGACATCACAATATATAATTCGTTGTTAACCTTTTTCTGACCTCTGATTGGACATGATATCCAGCCATAGACTGTAAAAAATAAATGGACAGAGCCACTCCATTGGTTTCAACAAAATGTATTTTGGCAGGCTTTGATATGTCGTAATGGCTGATTTTACACTTGGTTGCATGCTGAAAATAGCCGATCTAGCTCACTACATTGTGAACTTATAGATCTGCTATTTTCAGAGCGCAACACCCGAGCGCAACCAAACATAAAATGCCGCGTCTTTTAGTTCTACTGGATCTTTTCTCCTCTTCTCCAGTGAAAAAAGGTAGTCTTTTTATTCGACGGAATCAACACTGTAACCTACTCATGCCATCAAATCCCTCCTTGTTCTGAACCGATTCAAAAGCAGAATTTTGTGATAACACACTCTTATCTTGTGCCAGGTTTTTTTCTTTTTCTCTCAGTATTCATTCGTGTTCACATGAAGCAACAGCTATTTCCATCAGGTATTAGTCTCTTTGGAATAGAAGAATGTTCGCCCCAAAACACACTCGCCCCAGGACAAGAAAGGGGAGAGAGATGGAAAGAGGGAGAGAAAGGTAAGTTAACAAGCATTGTGTTTTAAACTAAATTTAAAGTCCAAAATTAAAGCCTCACTTGGTAGAATATAATCTGGCGACCTTGGAAAGGTCACCACCAGGTATGACTAAAGGTAACCTCAGTAAAACTAAGCCTAAACCTAACCTTATTCCCAAATGTTACCTCAGCAAAACTAAGCCCTAAACCTAACCTTATTCCCAAACTTAACCTCATAAAATATTGCCTAAACCCTAAACTTATTCCTAACCTTAATCTCAGTAAAACAAATAAGAACTGCTGGGGGGTGAGTGGTCCGTGAAAAGAAATGGGTGGGGAGCATTCTGGTTACCTCTCTTGGCACAAAATGTTGTTTAATTGTCCTTGAATCATTCACTCACTCACTCACTCACTCACTCACTCACAGACAGACAGACAGACAGACAGACAGACAGACAGACAGACAGACAGACAGACAGACAGACAGACGGACAGAGAGAGAGAGACTGCCGGTTGTGAGAAATAATAAAATGTTTCTGTGTAGGCTGGATTAAAAACAGGTGTGTGAGTGGAGCAGCTCTCCAGATGTGTGATGCCGTAGATCAAATGAGGGTAAAAAAAGACCCACAGCACATGAGAAGAAATATCAAAGGGGGAGAAAGATGGAAAGAGGAAGAGAAAGGAGAGGGGGTAAGTTAACAAGCATTGTTTTTAAACTAAATTTAAAGTCCAAAATGAAAGCCTCACTGTGTAACTTTTTCTGACTACATTTTTATTTTGTCCATCTGTATGGTAGAATATGTTAATACAACTTAATTTATACAATTGGGGGGGGGGGTTGTATGTACCGTATTTTCCGGACTATAAGGCGCACTGTCAATGAATGGTCTATTCTCGAACTGTTTTCATATAAAAGGCGCACCGGACTATAAGGCGCACATAATAGACTCTACCGTTGCGTTGTGCATCCAACAGATGGAGCTGTCAATGTCAATGTCAATGAATGATCCATATATAAGGCGCACTGGACTATAAGGCGCACTGTAGTTTTTTGAGAAAATTAAAGGCTTTTAAGTGCGCCTTATAGTCCGGAAAATAGGGTATTTAGTCTCCCTGCTCCTCTATTGAGACATTTAGATTGTGTCAAAGGTCCTCGTGTCTCACCTAGACACAGGATCTGACACGAATTCTGACCTGGAGGTCAAGATTCAATTTATCCCCTGAGCAAGCAGGCCGGCTGTATTAACTCAATGGTAAGCACTAGAGCAGGAAACCAGGTTAAAATCCAATCCAGGGTAGAGGAAAGTTACATAGTGCAGCTTTAAGTATTGTTTTTTTAAACTAAACGTAAAGTCAAAATGTAATGTAGCAGCCGTTCACAGTAATATGACACATCTGTTCTCTCACTGTATTTTACATAGATTTATTTTTCCCTTCTCTTTTACCATGGATCCGATGTGACAATCAAAGCAAACTCATAAACAAACATTTCTCAGGAATGTTATGACGTGCAAACACAAAGGTGCCATAATATGCAGCTTTGATTCTCTGTATAACTTGAGCCGGTATATATTTGTACCAGACGCGGGTCAAACAGAGACACGCCATCCTTTACCACCACCGCGCATGTGTTGTGAGTTTATTTACGTTCTCAGGGCCCTCTGCTCTATGTTTTCCCTTGGCTGTTTGAAACGGCCAGACATGCGAGTTGGTAACTTCACCCCGACAGCAAATTGCTTGCAGTCAAGTCAAGTGGGGCAACAGTGTGTTGACAAGCAGTGGTGGAAAGTAACTAAGTATACTTACTCATGTACTGTAGGCTACTTAATCAAAATGTTGAGGTATATGTACTTTACTGGAGTCTTTCCAATTCCAAATACTTTTACTTCTACGACACATCTCACTTCCAAACATTGTATTTTACTCCACTACATTTATTTGACAACTTCTTCTTGTTACTTTTAGATTTAGATTTAGATTTTAGATTTAGATACATATATAGCCAATTCAGCCAATCAATCTGGCTTCAGAACCAACCATAGCACAATAACAGCCGTCAATGGAGAGTGTGGAAAAGAGGTGAAGAAATGAGTGTAAGCAGGTTGGAACGGGTGGAGAAAAGTGTCAGGGGTGATGTGTGATAGGTAGGGGCATCACAAGGGGTAGGAAAGTGGGACTGAGTTACTAGGGCCCAATGTGGTGGAGGGGCCTTAATTATTTCATACTTTAGCTATTGAAAAATAGCAGATATACAAGCTCACAGTGCGGCACCGAGTGCCGAGCTGCGAGCTTGTAGATCTGCTATTTTTGAAAAGTCGTGAAAATGTGTGCAAATCTTTGAATATATGTATTTTTTTAAGCGAACATTTGTGACTCAAATTTTACTTCTGGGGGTGGTCCCTGGAACTAAATATTTTGAGATGGGGTTCCGTGGCCAAATACATACCATTTTGGGGGTCCTTCACATGAAAAGGTTTGAGCTCCACTGACATGGAAACATATATATATATATTTTTTTTTTTACTCAGAAGGATTTGAAATATTCAAAGATTTTCATGATTTTTCAAAAATAGGAGATCTACAAGCTTGTGAGCTTGTATATCTGCTATTTTTCAATAGTTAAAGCACAGGGGCCCGCAGTGAATCCTTGTACCCAGGGCCCAGAATTTGGTGCGACGCCCCTGGTGATCGGAAAGTATCAGCAAGAATGAAAGGGAAGCTGTAGTGTACAAGACGGTGGTGAGGCCAGCTAAGTTGTGCGGCTTAGAGGAAGTCGCACTGATGAAAAGACAGGAAGCAGAGCTGGAGGTAGCAGAGACTAAACTGTTGAGGTTCTCTCTGGGAGAAATAAGGATGGATAGGTTCAGATACGAGTACATCAGAGGGACAGCACATGTCATGTTTGGGGGATAAAGCCGAGGCCAGACTGAGATGGTTTGGACAGAGGAGGGATAGTGGGTATATTGGTAGAAGGATGCTGAGGTTGGAACTGCCAGGCAGGAGGCCTAGAGGAAGACCAAAGAGGAGATTTATGGATGTGTAGTGAAAGAGGACATGAAGTTAGTCGGTGTGAAAGAAGAGGTGGCAGAGGACAGGGTGAGATGGAGGCCGATGATTCGCTGTGGCGACCCCTGAAGGGAACAGCCGAAAGGAAAAGAAGAAGAAGAAGACTCTAGTCACTAACAACATTCTAAATGCCTTGGACGATAAACTGCATTGCGCTGCCCTCTTTGTGGACTTGACTTTTGACACAGTACATCAAAACATACGTCTACAGAGATTGCACAATATTGGTTCCCAACAGTCTGAGTAGGATGATGAAATGACCAAAAGTGTTTCCCTCTAGTGGCTCCACAATTGAAAGGATCTCAGAGTATAAGTATCTTGGCATCTGGCTCGATGAGAAATTGTCAGCTTTGACATTTCTCTGTGAAACTGAGTGAACGGAGGCGTAATTCTATGCCATGGTAACTCACCGTGTGGAGGGAAGAGCAACTATAGCCATACTGTCAGAGGATGACGTTAGACTAAATGGACATAGCGAACACAATCCAGTTTGGAATGGCACTGTGTTCCGGGACCACCAGTGGTCCTTAAGGGGGTTCCAGGTGGTCCCCAGCTAAATGATGGCGAGTTGGTAACCAAATGGACCCTTATAGATCTTTAACTCTCGAGAGTGTAAAATGAAGGGTCCATTTGGTTTCCTCTTACACTGTCAAGAGTACATTATTGTTAAAGATCTGCATTACTAATTAATAATTGCTATTTTTATAAAACGTTTGCCTGTTATCTCTCATATGGTACCGACATCAATACAGCATGGAATTGTGGACAAAATCTTTTCTGACGACAACAAACAACAAAATAACAACAACAAACAACAAAATATTCTAAGTTTTGGGTCTGTGAGCTTGGAGGTCGGCTATTTTTTGTGTGTGAAACCACACTGAACTAAGCATAACCAAGTCAATACTGGAGATGTTGCTTAACGGCATGGATTTCTACACAGAGAGGGCAATTCTTTCAACAGAAGATGCTGCATTCAAGTTCAGGAGGGTTTGGACAAGGCAATTCTCTTGAATGCTGCCTTCGGGTATGGCATGGAGAGAGAGCATTTGCATTACTTTCACCATATTAAAACTGCATTCATGGTCTGGAGAGGGCACTTTTTACAGATGGATAAAGGGGCAGGGGCTCAAGCCCCCTTTGATGTCTACGTGTGCACGTGCCTGGTGTCCCCCACCTCAGTTCCTTCCTCTGTCAGTGCAGGTCTTTTTCTGCCTCTCGGTATCCTCATTAGAGAGGTTACTGATGCATGAGTTGAACCACCAGCTGCCAGGTCACCAACCACAGACACAAGGCAGGCTTCACGTTGTCTGTGAAACTGAAAGGCAGTGGTGGAAAAAGTACTCACATTCCTTACTCAAGTAAAAGTATCAATACGCCAATGTAGAAATACAAGTAAAAGTCCAGAATTCCAAAATCTAATTTAGTGTAAGTATTATGCACAAATATCCTTTTTCACAAGTTTTCAAATGTATAAAATGTATAAAAATCATTCAAAAATCTACAAGCTCACATGCGACGCATTGTGAGCTTGTATACTGAATCTTTTATTTAAATTTTCACTCGTAGAGTGAACTTTTCATTTAAAGACGCACTGCAACGGAAGTTTGCTCCACTTCCTTATATGGTGATGGTGACACATTTCCTAGTGAAACGGTCCAGGAAGGAGGGACATAGCGCTGGGAGGAATGTGATTTGACGGTCAAAAAGTAGGCGGGCCATGACTCTTTGAAGACATTAATTAATACTGTATGTAAAGACGGGCGTGCTGACGAGCGACGTGTGAAAAACGTATTTTAAGTATATTTTGGTGCCAATACTTTTGTACTTACACTCAAGTACATTTTGAATACCAGACTTTTACTCAATTAAATAATCCTAATACTTCTTCAACCACTGCCTCCAATAGATTTGATTTTTTCTTCTTCTTTTTTTCAAGTGCTCCAGG
Organism: Nannobrachium achirus; assembly: GCF_963921795.1. Classification (NCBI taxonomy): domain Eukaryota; kingdom Metazoa; phylum Chordata; class Actinopteri; order Myctophiformes; family Myctophidae; genus Nannobrachium; species Nannobrachium achirus. Next base: position 23,560,256 of record NC_137828.1, on the reverse strand, counting down.
CAATCTTTTCTGTCAAGGATTATGGGTCACCCAGCGCCTGTCTCCTCCAGGCCAATTGAAAGTAATCACATTGGACATGCAATATCTTCCATTTTCAGCTTTGGCAAGGGGCCCTGCATAGCGTATCTTGCTGAATTCCCCCGTTCACCAAGAATGCAGCATTTAGTTTTCTTTCTTTTCATGTGACCTTAATCATTTTCTGCGTCAAGGGCAGTCCAAAACTTTGGGGGAAAAGTCAGGCTGGGCAAGGAAATAAATTGTGTGTGTGTGGGTGTGTGCATGGGTGTGTGTGTGTGTGTGTGTGTGTGTGTGTGTGTGTGTGTGTGTGTGTGTGTGTGCGTGTGCGTGTGCGTGTGCGTGTGCGTGTGCGGCATGCGTGCGTGAAAACGTGCGTGAAAACATTCAGACGAATGAATCCTGTCTTTACGAAAAGACCATTTAAAGGGATATTTTGTCATTTTATCTGTTCAGGATTTTATGAACACCCTGAACAGTTTTTAATTTGCTTGATTCACTATTTAGATATTTGATGTAAATAATATCAGGCCCTCCTCCTGCAGGACACATCCCCATACACACCCATTGTAACTTCAAACTCCATTTTAACCATGATAGATTCATTAAAAACACCCATTATTTTTTCTAGTGACTCATACTAAAATGGAAAAAATTAAATACAATAAAAAATCATAAAAAATAAACAAAGAAAGTTAACAAAAAAACACGGCCTGTGAAATATCCCTTTAAAGCAGAAATAATCAGTTTTCTGCTGACATAAGCAGGAATCATGCAATTGCTTATTTTAAAATGTTATTTTAATTTTATTTTATTCAGGCGGCTAACAAATATGCTTCCTAAAGAAATGTTGTGTGTGTGACACTTCCTGGGGCTACAATCTGTGAGAAGTTCTGTCATTGGTCGATTAAACTGGGTGCCCATCCAAAATAACAGACCAATCTGGACCGCAACTTGTTCTTGTTCAGATTGGTTGACCTGTCTGTCAATCCTTTTAGCCCCGGTCGGCTGGTTCATGCACCAATGAGCTGCTGATGACAGAGCTTCTTACAGATAAAATAATCGTTTTGGAGGCAGACTGCGGCTCCTAGAAGCGCCACAGAGACTAGATTTTTTAGGGAGCATTGTTAGCCGCCTGAATATAATAAAATAAAAATATAAAATAAAAATAAGCAATCGCATGATTCCTGCTTATGTCAGCAGAAAACTGCTTATTTCTGCTTTAACTCATTGAGACCTATGAGGCTGAAATCAGTGGTTCTCAAACCCAAAATGATTCAGGCCGATTTTTACAACACATTTTTGGCCACTGCTCCTACAGTTTTGGCCCTAAAATCACGCAAATTGCTACACATGTCTACACTCATCCCATCAACATGAATCTGTCCCATATAGCGCCACCTTCAGGCCGATTTTTAAAAACACATTTTTGGACACTGTCCTACAGATTTTGCCCTAAAATCACGAAAATCACTACACAGTATGTCTACACTCATGTCATCAACATGGATCAGGAAGATTTTGGAAAAACACATTTTTGCCCTATTTGTGGAGATAAGTGACCTACGGTCGCTTATCTCCCGATTAGGGAGTCTTACTGGTATGTATTTGGTGACCTCTCCTCCCTGCGGAGGCAACCCAGCTGTACAGGTCATGGTGAGTGGTGTCAAAGTGAAACCATAGATTGAGGGATGATCTATTGGCTTCTGGGTTTGACACCGGGGCAGAGGAAGAGTTCAGCCTCTCTTGGCCTTAGAAGACGTGTGAGGTGAGAACTCACCTAGTCTGAACCGTACTGACATCTGCTTTGGCTTAGTCACCCTTCAACAGGGAAAAGAGCGAAGTGTTTGTTTTGTATTGAGGGTTTAAAATGGTTGCCTGATGAATGAATCCAACACAACACTGCACAAACCTATGAAGTTATCTATGACAGTGGTTCTCAACCTGTGGGTCGGGACCCCCAGGGGGGTCGCCAAATTATTTTGGCGGGTCCCCAGAGGATTAACTTAATCATTGTTTTCTCACTCAACAGTGAACAAACCAACATAAAGTTTAAGTGTATAGAGGATTTATGCACATTTCTAAAGTGCCAATTTAAGTACTTTTTAATACCTCTAAAATGACAAATTAAACATTGGCCAAATTGACAAATATGAGAGGCTGAAATTGTGAAAATAGCCAATCTACATACTCACAACGATGCGTTGTGAGCATGTAGATCGGCTATTTTCACAATAGAACCGTGTTATACAAAATGTACTGCCTCAACTCTTAGTGCTTGTCAGGGTGCGGGGTCCCCAGTTAAAATATGATTATTTTGGGGGTCATGGCCTGAAAAGGTTGAGAACCACTGATCTATGCAATCTATGAAAAGGTTTAATTTGCAACATAATTTTTACAACATGCGGAGGCTCTAAGAACAGCTGAGCCGTACAACATAAGGAACTGGATGAAAACATATGCCAGAAGTCCCGGAAAAGACGCGCTGTGATCGGCCAGTAGTCACTTTGACTGGCAGCGGCCCCTCTGTTTTTCCAGACGTCCCGCCTCCAGTTGTTACACATATCGCTCTAATGAACTGCAGCGGAGGATAATGTATCTATCTAGCTTAGTTTTTAGATCTGTGGGTAAGCCTCCCCAAGTCCATGCTGAGGGAAAGGGAAGCTACCAGGGGCATCATTTAGGGCAGTGTTTCTCAACCTTTTCAGGCCGCGACCCCCAAAATAATCATATTTTAACTGGGGACCCTGAACTCTTAGGGCCCCCCAAAGAGTTGAGGCATTACATTTCGTATAACACGGTTCTACACGGCGTCATGATATTTTGCACAAATCATGACGCCCAAAATACATTTATTGGACAGGGTGGCAGTGGGGTGTGGTTTGTTGTGGATCAGCATTGGGCCGATTGCCAGGCAGAATTTTGAAGTCAGTCAATCTGCCTGGTCTGTCTTTTGTCTTACATTAGACACAGGGGCCATGTCCAGAATCAGAACCCTCAATCTGGATATTTTATGGACTTTGGACTAAAAAAAACAAACCAACGTCCAAAACATCTACATTAATGCTCGTCGTTATGTTTGTTGTGCTGTGTGGTGGACTTTGTGTGTACCATACACTGGGGGAAAAACACTGTTTTTTTGTCATTCACATGTCCATCGCACTATTGGGGAAAGGACAGTCCATTTTCCAACAGGCAAATGGGGAAGTATCTGGATCAGGGACGTGCTTGGCCCCTGATTCAGCCCAGGAAAAAGAGTTGTAGAGGCCCTCATTGCGCGCTATAGAGAGAGATCTCTCTCTATAGCGCTGCTGCTACTCAAAGATTTGCCATTTCAGATCATGACAAGTGACAAGCCAGTGGGCCAATTAGTTATATTTCGTCGTTGTCGGGTGGAAACCTTGTATGTCCAAAACCATTTTAAAAGTGATTTAAACTAGTGAAAACAGCCGATCTGCTGTTTTCACTACTTTTGTGCGACGGCCTTGTATGATGAAGCAGGGCTTTGCTTTGCGAAAAAATGTACAAATTTGAAACTTGGAGATACAAGGTTTCTACCCGACAGTGACGATTTACTTTGTTGGCGGCCCAGCCCCCAAAATGGAACGAAGGCTGACATTTTATTTTTATTTTTTCCATATGGCCGGCCTGGACTGGCCGTTCGGGAGTTGTCCCGCTTTTCCCGATGGCCAGCACGTCCCTGATGGATAATGCTGTACACTCCACAGTGTATAAACTTGACCTTTGGCTCTGTACTTGGTCTGCTCTTTTTACCTTCTACACCAACCTCTTCAATGAAAATAGCACATGCATCTACAAGCTCACAACGCCTCACAGCGCGATGCGTTGTGAGCTTGTAGATCTCCTTTTTTCGCCTAATATTCCCCTTAGAATAGGGATGCTATAGCGTGAATTGATCAATGTTAAGCAAGGATTTGCTTAACCCCCGCCCCCTGAGGGTCCCCGCCCCACACCCTGTTGAATAGGGCTGTCACGATAAGACATTTTACATGGCGATTAATTGTCACTCAAATAATTGGCGATTAACGATTTAATTGTGTTTTTGTCGTCGATAATTACATTTCTGTTTGGCTTTTAGGATTTGAAGTTGTACATGGTAGATATGACACAATGACACATAACCTAAATATACAAAGAAATTACTGACATATTTGACAACTTACTACTTAAAAAATAACTTTGACAGTGGAAATAGCCGATCTACAAGTGAGCTTGTAGATCTGCTATTTCCACTATTTCGGACATTTTTCAACATTCGCGATTATGACGATTATGACAAAATAATTGCGATAATGTCAAATAATCACGATTAGACGATTATGTAATAATTGTGACAGCCCTACTGTTGAAGACCACCTGGTGGACTAGAATATATTGTCACGTGAACAGGTGCAACTTGCCTTTTTAATAATGCAATGGAACAGCTACAAACTAAAGCAGATGCATTGGAGTGCAAAACAGCATACAAACTTTTACAGTCTATGCATACAAAGCACAAGATGGGTCAGAGTAATATGGAATGTTCCTCCTTTCCTCCCAAGTGTCAGGGTATAAGCATGTACAGAGGCCTCCATTGTTCCAGGTATATTAGAGCTGCTGACTTGATTATGTGAGCGTGGTCCCACTTCAAACTGCTGCTTCGGACCCAAGGAAATAAGTAACATGAGTCAACCATTATATGAGATATTCTGAATGTTTAAACCCAATCCGTTGCGTTTGATTGCCTCAGAGCCAGCTCCCTTTGAGAGATTATCTTATCAGGGCCTTTTTTTGGTCATTTTAGATCAACAAATAGTGTAATGTTCCATCTCGCTGTAGGCCAAGAGTGTGTCGGTGAACCACGGCACCTTGTGCCTCCCCATGTTCCCTTTTCTATCCGTGTAAAATCATTCACGTTTCCTTGCAAAGCCAAAACGTGAGAGAGCTGATTGATTGATTGAAGAATTTGTAAGAAGGTTGCATAGGAAAAGTTATAGTTTCACTTTCAGTACAAATCACTGGTAGGCCTACAAAGGAGATCCTAGTAGTCTTTTTGGCTTATTTACACAGGAACCACTCATATAACATTGAAAGACAGTACTTAGGATATCATCAGTAACAAAAGGGAAAATTTTAGGGAAATATTTACAGTGGAAAAGGGGAGGTAAGTATGTGCTTAGAGAGTTTAGACTATTACAAGTTTCGAGTAGCATCCGTCTGTAGGTGACTTTTCATACCGATTTTGAAGGAGGTTAGGGATTTACACTCTAGTTTAGGGTTTGCGGTAGGGTGTTCCACATGAGGAGAATCAATTGGAGCCTTTTTTAGAGTCAAATCTGGGTTGAACATGATTTGTGGAGCTGCCTCTGGTGTAGTAATTGTGGACATCCTTGACATTTAGTATTTTGTCAGGTACATTGGGTATCTTGGTGGTGTAGTGTATCTTGTACACCAGGCCCATTGCAAAATGCTGTACTCTGTCAGCTACTGTGAGCCACCCCACGCTTATGTAGTAATAAGCGTGGGGTGGGCCTGAGGCCAAGCAGGACCATAATCGGTTTGCTTTGGGCTGTTTGGAGCTTTAACTTTAAGGCAATTGCGGCATCGCGATACCATACAAGGATTCCATAGTCAATGAGGGCCGAGGGCAGAATAAGTGCACCTCCTAGAGTCTTACGTGTTTTGCTATTGACCAGCGGGGCGAACCTCTGCAAGAAACAAATTCTTTGGTGGACTTTTTTGATTACCTTGGTTGGTAATCGCTTTTTCTTGATATCACAGTGTCATCACCTACTTTGATTGTGAAGTTAGTAAAAGCGACTTTGTTGAGTTTGTAACTAGACCCAAAGAGAATGGCATGTTGAAATCCCCTTTTTTCTCCCGTCTTTGTTCTGTGTATTTTGACGGATGTCCCAACCAGAAATAAATACAAACTTCAACTAACTTAGAAATAGCACTCATCTGCCTGGGCGGCTAGTCTAGCTGTCCAGGCACCTAGCTTGACAGCGTGTCACAGGTTCGACTCCCGATCCTGACGAACTGTCACTCCCCATCTCTCTCTCCCCATTTTACTGTCAATAAAGGCAGAAAAAGCCAAATAAAATAAATAGCACTCATCGTGTTTGTGTGTGTGTCAACTCCTACAAGTGCCCTCATTAGCCGCACACACTTTGATTAATATTGACTCGGTATACATCCTGATTCTTCTATGTTGCACTTCATACTGTAGTGATTATAGGCCAGGGGTTCCCAAACTTTTTTGTCTCAGGGCACCCCATGAATATTTTTTTAATCCGAGGCACCCCTACATTATAATTTTCACTCCCAGCACCTTATATTTAGGCTGGGAGGCTCTCTACATTCCGACATGTCGCCACTCCGAAATTGACTTCTTATTGTCGGAGTGGCGACACTCCCATGGGTGTTCGGTTTAGGGTTAGGGTTAGAGATAGGGTTAGTGTCGGAATGGAGACATGTCGGAAAGGAGACATGTCGGATTGGAGAGATGGACTCATTTAGGCTATAGCATATAGTCGTTGTATAATATTTTTTCAAGTGTCCATATATAAATTCCAAATATTATCAATTGATCTCGCGGCACCCCTGGACTGCCGTCGCGGCACCCCAGGGTGCCCTGTCACCCACTTTGAAAACCCCTGTTAATAGGGATGCTGGGGTTCAAAAGGTTAATGTAAAAAAAATATATATCCCATCGCACAAAGGTTTGGCAGCCCCCCCTGTTGTAACACTGAGGTCCTGGACCCCCTGTTGAAGACCCATGATCTAATAGAACCTATTCTGACCATATATTTAGCGTTACATGTCTTTTGTTCTGGCTTTACAGACAGAAGCTGAAACTGCATTGCTGATTTGTGAGGTAGCAGTGCCACCTATAGAGCAGTGGTTCCCAAACTGTTTAGCTCAAGACCCAAAAGAGAAATTAGAAGTTTGCCCGGAACTCAAACTAGTGAAAAAACAGCAGATCTAACTGTACAAGCTCAAAATTATAGCTTTTTGTGGAATGTTGTTTACTAATAATAATAGTCTGGAATCCAGAGAGTGTCCGTGATCCCTGATGACATCAGTAGGACTTAAGTCTGTGCGTGTCAGTGTGACGTAAATCACATATCTGCCCGTATATGGAGATCTATGTATCTGCCAGTACTTGTCCTTTTTATGGGCATATTGGTTGGATCAGCGGTTCTAGTAAAAAAAAAAGTTGTTTCATACAACTGTACATCGTGCAAGTACAATAACGGCAGGGTAAGAACATAGGCTTCCGTGTGCAAAGAGTCTTTTGCACACATGTTTTATGATATTGCGTGTCCTACTGCTCAGTGATGTTTTTTTGTGTGGTCCCTTGGACAGAGTGCAGTAACTACGTTTTCGGACACACCGACTTATTTGTGTCGCCCAAAGGTCAAATTAGCCTTCATGATATTGGGGGATGCGCATTTAGCACAAGAACAGATATACAATTAGTCTAATATCACTTTTATGCCTTTATCTCGTTTGGCTGATCAGCTGTAACACTTTTAAACATTTATTTTGGTGAAATTCTTGAACGTAGTTACTGCACTCTGCCTTTGTAGGGCAGTATTGTGTAGGCCTAGAATTATTGAATGCAGATATACAAGCTCACAGCGCGGTACCGAGTGCCGCGCTGCGAGCTTGTAGATCTGCTATTGTTGAAAAGTCATGAAAATGTGTGCAAATCTTTCAATATATGTATTTTCAAAGCGAACGCTTGTAACTTAAATTTTGCTTCTGGGGGTGGTCCCTGGAACTAAATATTTTGAGATGGGGGTCCGTGGCCAAATACATATCAGTTTGGGGGTCCTTCACATGAAAAGGTTTGAGAACCACTGACATAGTAGTCTCTCAAGAACAGACTAACTGAGCTCCATTTAAGTGAAAAGGGACCTTTTCTTTGACGACGGCTGGCCAGATTGCTGACATAGAAACATGGGTTTTTCAAAAAAATCTTAGAAGGATTCAAAAGACACTTATAGAATTGGGTCAAAATTCTAATTTTCACGGTTTTTCAAAAATAGCAGATCTAGTGAGCTTGTATAGCTGCTATTTTTCAATAGTTAAAGCATAAAATAATGATACACAATAATGTGTACCCGTTCTAAATGGGTTAGATTATTGTTAAACATCTGCATTACTAATTTACTACACAATTACAGATTGAAGAACTTTTCCACCTATAATGACATGGCCAAAATAGGGACGCTGCAGGTTGAAAGTGGTTAAACATAAAGTCTGGCAAAATGCCAGTTTGGGTTCATGTAGATGTTTGCAAGACACAATGCAGTGACATGACCAGTGGTGTAAAGTACATTTACTTAAGTATTGTACTTAAGTACAGTTTTGAGGTATTTGTACTTTACTTGAGTATTTCCAAATTCCAATACTATTACTTCTACTCCACTACATCTGGGATCCAAATGCACTTTTACTCCACTACATTTATTTGAAAACTATAGTTACTAGTTACTTTGCTGATTATAATATTATAATATGTTAAAACATACATAATCAACTTTAGCCCTATTTTATACCTTGGCTATTTTCAAACATTTTGTACTTTTACTTTTAGTACTTTAAGTACATTTTGATGCCAATACTTTTATACTTTTACTCAAGTACATTTTGAATTCTGGACTTCTACTTGTAAGGGTGCCCTCACACCAAAATACCTAGAGTGGAATCCGCCAATGCATTTCAATGAGAATGGAGCGTTTTTTTTTTGCCAGTAGTGGATTTCTGCAAAAAACGCTCCATTCTCATTGAAATGCATTGGCGGATTCCACTCTAGGTATTTTGGTGTGAGGGCACCCTAACAGAGTACTTCTACAATGCAGTATTGATACTTTTACTTAAGTAGAAAATGTGAGTACTTTATCCACCACTGATGACATCTGATCTGAGGGCATAAGCAGAAAAAATAAAACATAAATTAAACAAACTCTGTTTTGGCAATATTTATTAGTATTTCCCCAAGAGAGTAACATAAGCCTACTTCAGGATAACTGAACATCTGAGAGAAGCCATAGCACAGTGTTTTGCAGAAGAGGTGATCCACGAACTGCATTCTGGGAACAATGGATTTACACAATATAACATGTTTCCTTTTCTTAAAGTCATACTGTGTAACTCGCACGCACGCACGCACGCACGCACGCACGCACGCACGCACGCACGCACGCACGCACGCACGCACGCACGCACGCACGCACGCACGCACGCACGCACGCACGCACACACACACACACACACACACACACACACACACACACACGTTTTCCCACAACAATTCACATAAATGTGTTTTGGAAATGTAGGGTCAGTAGCAAGCAAGCAAACAAACAATATGAACAAGATGCTGCAATGGTCATACAGCTAACAGAAGTGTCACCAAAAACACTCCAAAAGCAAAAGTTACACAGCATGACTTTAAATTAGGGCTGGGACTCGATTAAAAAAAATCGAATTAATTAGATGCTTTGTAATTAATTAATCAAAATTAATCGTATGTTTAATCGCATATAAATATTATACCTGAGAAGCAATGTTATTAAATCAAAACGCATTTTGGTATACGAGTGAGTTTTTTAAATTTCCCATCCACTGGACCGAGCAAATAAGTTGTCTGATCGGCTTCTTCTCCCATTGCGTGCGCTGGGGTTTGTTATCTGTTGGTTGGTGCTCCGGTATGATCAGTACGCCTGAAACTCGTCCAGTGAGAAAAAACTAAGTGTGATTAATCGCGTTAATTTTCGGTAATTAATGAATCGAAATGAATCAGTTAAAGTCCCAGCCCTACTTTAGATACTTTGTTTACAGGAAACGAATGAACAGTGTCCTTTGGACTAATCTTTGAGCGACTGAAACCTGTCGATTAAGGGTTTATTAATGTTTTTTTCTTAATCCCATACATCACAGAGGGGGGCCTCAGAAAATCAGATTTCTTTTTTATTCACCTGACAAAAAACAAATATGCTGTTTGCTTGGCACCATGACACAATTCAACATACTATCATAGACATACACACGGAACAACAGTGGGGTAGCCAAGAAACTTCATAGAGGAAAGTATTAGTATATAGTGTTATATAATATGGCATTGCTAGGGCAAAAGCTAAAGAGAGAGAAAGAGAAAGTTCATATACGTATATGCACAAGAGAGACAAGCTTTCGGGGAAGACATGCATGGGGGCTACACACACACACATATATATGTACCGTATATATATAGCATTCTACATACTGGACAGCGACAGACTTTTGAAGCAGAAGAGAAAAGACAGGAGCGATAGACATAGAGACGGATATATAGCGCAAAGAGAGAGGATTATAATACTCGGAAAGGTTAGCATGCTTGCAGTGTGCGGACATTTACAGGAAGCCAAAGAGATACACGTCACACGCACAGGTCACATGTAAAGGCTATAGCGACAGTAGTGCACTAATCTAACAGGCTAGGCTATATTCATCGGACGCCAAAGTTAATTTACAACGAGCTATAAATACACTGTTTATATATTTGTATATATGTACATGTATATACGCTGGGATTGTTTGTTACACAAGCTTGGAGAAGGCAAGGCATTGCATGCACGTGCAAAGGAGGAAAGTCGAGCAGCAGCAGCAGCAGCAAGAGAGAGAAGAAGAAAGATATCTGGCTCTTCCAGAACTATCCACAGTGAGGTTCCTTTGCTGTCATAATAAAGCAGATATTTGTGTCACAGTGCCTTAGTGCCAATTATTATAATAATTAGTATTATTATTATCATTAGTAGTAGTAGTAGAATAATAGAGCATAGCAGTAGCAGCCCTTTGGTTCTGCCACAGATAAGAAAGCCCATTCATCTTTTCCTGAAAAGTATTTCTATTAAAAACGTTTTAAGACTGGAACCAAGCCATCCAGTCTCCTCGTGAATCATAAAACATTTGATTCTGTGTAAAAACGAAACGCAAACAAAAGGGTATTTATTAGTATACAATATAATATAATGAAATATTCAAATATTCTTTGACACAGAATTAAATGTTTTATGGTCATGATTCCCCAGGAGAGTTCCAGGCTTAAAATAATTCATATAAATATTCTTTTGGAAGTCTCTATGGGAAAAATGAATGGGTTTTCGATCTTTGGCACCACAAAATGACCAACACTGTTTATGCGCTATAGGGCCCACACTAGATACAGCACCCCCTGAGGGTGTTAATTAATTCTTAATTTGTAGGCTCCCCTTCATTAGAATGAAAGGATATTCCAATATGCTCGGTAGGATAAATATCTATATACAAACTGCAAAAGCAACAACAGAAACAAGAAAAGAGAAAGATTTCCCAAAAAAAACAACAACAAAAAAACAATACTTTCACATCCGACAGAACCCTTGGAGTCGGGAGACATTCAGACTAATGAGTTAAGATTAGACATGTTTCTTTTTAAACATCAACTTATGAACAACCATTGGACATTAATTGCACGTTATTTAGGTCATGTTGTTTACTGTATACTCTAAAGTGCACACGCTCCCCGTCGGAGGGAAAACTAGACAATTACTGGCAATTGATACTAAGGCAACACAGTTACAAACACTAAAAGGTACACGTCATTGGCACATACTGTCAAGTATCACTTGCGCACACAAAAATTAACACAAGAGCTTCAGAGTCAAAGATGGCTTAGCTTATTCATTGGAAATCCAAACACCAGAGTCTTTGAGGATCTATGTAAGGTTTTCCAAGGTGAAATCTTGTCACTTCCTTTAACCACGAGTTCTAAAGCCAGTCCCTGAAACATGTTTTCTTTGAGATAGCTATATTATATTCACGAAACCAAGTCAAGTATTTGACACACATACATACGCACGAGGGAAAAAGTTTCTTTTTTTTCTAACAGGGAAAACAGGAAGAAAATACAGGTCATTTATATATTGAATAGAGAAAATATGAATAACTTTACCTCACAAATAGTCTCTGGTTATATGTCTTATATACACGTTATGTATACACAAAGATATGTACTTAGGACATCTTGAAATTCTATTTACAGTCTATGATTAAAAGTGATTGTACACTGACGAACCATGTTGAGCTAATTGTGCTTTTCTAACTCGTGTTCAAATGCTACACAACCTCTGCACAGTAAGGACAGGGCTCTCCGTCCAAACAACTCCACCGACAATGTCTTTCTACAAACTGCATGTGCATTTTCCTTTTCAAGTGTGTGATAACAAAGCTTTCCAGAGACTTGATCATCATCAAAGCAGCACTATGTGATGTGAACAACTATATAGCATATTATGTCCCCAAAAGTATAAAGTAACATAAGCAATAACAATCATCCTTTCATAAATGTATGGACTCAGGGGCTTGACTGTATTACTATGTATAGGGGAGACAATGAGTTGAACTGCCTGTCAAAGCGAGGACTGGCCAATTACAGCGCGTCCTCACCGGACATGCTTGCAGAGGCTCTTGGGTAATGGAGTCAAAGACGTTGGCTGCCATGTTATTTGTGTCCAAAGTGGCCACTGATACCCCAGACTACATAGTGCTGCTTTAACTATTATACATTGGAAATCACTGTTTGTATTAATGTTTTTGCAGGGGGTATAGATTGGACCCATAATCAAATATTGCTTGTGAATGAATAGAAATAGAAAACTCAGTCACAATGGCGGATGCTTCCACCTCCTTTTGACTATGATTTAGTGCAAGTGATGTCAGGTTTAGCTGCTAAACTGGTTAAGTGCCTATTCTCAAAACAAGAAAACCATTTAGTTGCCCATGGCCCCAGTTTCTTGTGATCCTGGCTCTTTCGCTTAAGAGTGCTTTAATCTTTCAAAAGGAAACTAATAAAAAACACTGACAAAACCTCCACGCACTTTTCCATTATTATTCCAGTATGGTAGTGAGCAGGATGGTTCATCCAGTGATTTCTGTCAGTTTCCATAATCCATATTATTGGCAAGAACACACCACACAATAGATCAGATGGTGGATATCTAATCCACCATTTGACTTCGCCTGTTTGACTATGTGGTAAATAATATAATCTCTCACTTCCATAACTAGGCACTTTTCCTTTTTCTCTGTTTCTACATTGCCTCTTTTTGGGGTGGAGGGGAGGGGAGGGGAGGGGAGGGGAGGGGAGGGGAGGGGAGGGGAGGGGGCAGAACCTTTGACTAGCATTTTTGGGATTAGGATACTTCCTTAAAGGAGTGGCTCACCCCAAAAATGACTTATTGTCTATCAATCACGCCAGTGGTTCTCAAACCTTTTTGGCTTCTGTACCCCCTTTTCCTGATTTCTTTTTCCAAAATGTTGCTTAGAAATATCTATGTAGCATATCATTGCTGTCCAGCAGAAACCTCAAATCTCCATTTTACCTTATTTTTTTATTTTGGTAGATTATTGCCCTACTTTGCCATACTACAGTGTCATACAAACAACGGGTTTTGAGCTTGTAGATCTGCAATCTTTGTTACTTTTGAATTTGAATCCTGAAAAGTGTCAGTTTTGGACATACAAGGTATCCACCCAATGCTATGAATGAACGATAACCCAGCATTTGAAGAATATTATTGTAGAATATAACATTACAAAATAAGAAAAGGAGTGAAAGACTTGAATTTAGAGCATCCTGAGCCCATTTATCATAAACTGTGTCCAGTTTTTACGTTTTCCACTTTCTCTCACATAACCCCTTTGGTACCTCTGCATACCCCTAGGGATGGAGATTGTTTTTGTCGCATCCCTGACGACATCGGTCAATAGGAGACTCTTTGACTCCGCCGGTCATCAAATTATTGGCTCGGGAATGCGACAAAAAATATCGCCATGAATTCAAGGCTTCATGGCAGTGTGTAATTGATAGGAAATACGTCATTTTTGTGGGGTGAACTACTCCTTTAACACGCTTGTGTCGGTCAGTTCATTCACGCTAGCAAAAGATTCACAAAGAAGCTTTGCTTGAAGTCTCTACGTATAGCTGTCGAGGTTATTCGGAACGTTGGTTTACAGCAGAACACAACCACATTTGGCACTTAACAACATTACCTGGCAAAATGGGAATGGCTGAAAAATAAACTCTTCCTCATCGATATATTGCACAAAAATACATATAAAGTTACATCAAGTATACACTATACTTCTACACTAGGAGAAGGCAGACAGATAAGAAGCACTCTTACAGAGCTTTCGGACCAAGACGTCGATCCGCCCACACAGCAAAAGCTAACAATACGTAATATTATGTTCTACTTATAGATTGTTTTTCTCCCGAATATACTGTTCAGTTAAGCGACTTTGGAGGAAAGAAAAGAGAGAGAGAGAGGAAAAAATAAAGAAATATATTACCAGTACATTCACGACAAACATTTCATCCGTCTAGGGGTGGAAAAAACAGGGGACAGGATGTTTTCTTTCTTTTTTTTGGTGAGATGATTGATGAGTTTTTTATAGATCCTGGCTGAGGCGCTCGATCTCCTCGATGAGGAAGTCGATGTCCTGGAAGGTGGCGGCGGGGTTGGAGATGACCATGCGGAAGAAGTTGACCTTGTCCCCCTGGGGCTGGTAGCTCACCATGGTGGTGCCGTACTCCATCATCCTGGCCTTGATGACCGGAGCCACCTGCCATCCACAGTGATCCACACAAACGTTAATACATTAGCATTTTATTCATGGTGATGACACATTACCTGACTTGCGCCAGATGGTGGCAGTAGTGCGTAGGCTACCGCCCTACTTTACCATCTGAGATCTCTCGGGGGGAGTTGATAACGCTCGTAAAGGTTACACCCCGCCATTCCGAAACACCGCTATTCCGAACGTTGACTTCTAACCCTAACCCTACCCCTAACCCTAACCCTAACCCTTACCCTAACCCTAACTAACCCTAACCCTACCCCTAACCCTACCCCTACCCCTAACCCTAACCCTAACCCTAAACCTAACCCTAACCCTGCTTCGGAATAGAGGTGTTTCGGAATGGCGGACTGTTGCCGCTCGTAAAGCCCCGGGCCGGACGAATCAGTGGCAGCTACGGGCAGGCTCTGAGTCAATAGAGTCTGATTGCAGACCACGTGGATGCAAACAGGCCAATATGAGTGGTTGGAGTTGGCACTCCCAGACTGTGATAGAGAGACGGCCACATCCAATCACCTGCTAAAGAATTTGAAAAAATGGCCCGCTCCTTACATCGGGTCTGCCCGAGAGATTCCAGATGATGGTAAGCAGAGCGGTATGCAGACAGGCATACGCACTGCTGCCATTATCTGGCGCAGTCAGGTTAGATGACACAGGATCCTTTACCAATTTTAATGGGTTCATAATTTAAAAAAAGGAAAAGAACGTGAATGCATCTGTGCACTCAGAAAAGCCAGTGATCAGCTGGGCGGCCGTCGTGGCGGTCCAGGCACGCTGACTGGGCTGCAATGCAGACCTGACAGCGCGTCGCGGGTTCGAATCCCGATTCCCACCACGACCTTTGCTGCGTGTCAGTCCCCATCTCTCACCCCATTTCCTGTCAGTAATTGTCCTATCATTAAAGACATAAAAAACAAACGTTTGGGGTGGTCACTGACTGACTGCCTGTCTGTCCGTCTGTCTGTCTATCTGTGCATGCATGCGTGCGTGCGTGCATGTGTGTGTGTCTGTGATCTCTGGAAAATGTCACAAGTTTTCCTGCTACAGTATATACGTGATTGGTTGGGCAGACGCCACTGCAGGCTTTTTTGTACGGCGGGATGTTGACGTGGAAGGAATGCGGAGCCGCAGAGCATTTGGACTCAATCATAAAAAAGTGTTGGCGTTGAAAACAAGGCAGGCAGGCGCCTCGACAGAAGTGGCCTTGAGCCCCATTGATGTGCGCCTGAGAGAGAGCGGTGCAGCGGGGCCCTGCGCTACATGTTTCTGGAGGACTTTCCATTGGAAATGAATGACAGATGAGCAGGGGTGTCCCACCAAATTCTGGGCCCTGGGTACTTTAGCTATTGATAAATAGCAGATCTACAAGCTCGCAGCGCGGCACCGAGTGCTGCGCTGCGAGCTTGTAGATCTGCTATTTTTGAAATATTGTGAAAAGTAATATATATATGGGGGGACAGTGCTGCGAGCTAGATCTGCTATTTTTTTTGAAAAGTCGTGAAAATGTGTGCAAATCTCTGAACACATGTATTTTTTAAGCGGACATTTGTAACTAAAATTTTGCTTCTGGGGGGTCCCTGGTACTAAATATTTTGAGATGGAGGTCTCAAAAGCTCGGCACAGAGTGCCGTGGGCTTGTATATCTGCTGTTTGTCAATAGTTAAAGCACAAAATAATGCGTAATAATGCCTTCCCAGTCTAAATGGGTTAAACCCCCTCCCCCTATGAAGAACATTCATGGGGGGCCCGCAGTGAATCCTTGTACCCAGGGCCCAGAATTTGGTGTGACACCCCTGATGACAAGCTTCTTGGGGCGCCCACTGGCCTAGTGGTTATGGCGCATATATAGTACATATCGTCGTTGTCGGGTGTAAACCTTGTATGTCCAAAACCGTTCGTTTTGTAGCAGATCTACAAGCTCACAGCGCGGCACCGAGTGCTGTGCTGCGAGCATGTAGATCTGCTATTTTTGAAATATTGTGAAAAGTAATATATATATATATATATATATTTCAAATCCTATGTTTTCTTTTTGTTGAAAAACCTACGTTTCTTTGTCTGTGGTGCTCAAACCTTTTCATGTGAAGGACCCCCAAAATGGTAAGTATTTGCCCAAGGACCCCATCTCAAAATGTTTAATTCCAGGGACCCCCCGGAAGCAAAATTTGAGTTACAAATGTTCGCTTAAAAAATACATATATTCAAAGATTTGCACACATTTTCACAACTTTTCAAAAATAGCAGATGTGAGCTTGTATATCTATAGCTAAAGTAATTAAGGCCCCTCCACCTTGGTCCCTAGTAACTCAGTCCCACTCCCCCCCCCCCCCCTTGTGACGCCCCTGCAGATGAGGAATGTTGTTGCCAGTGACGGGAGAAGTATTCACATTTGTGAGCGGCGCCTGCCGCTCCATGGCTCCAACATCTGACCGAGGGTGTTCGTCTGCATGCATGAGCACAGAATGTATGAGCATGGCAACGACAGCTGCAGCCACACAGCGGTGCTGTTGAGCAGCCTTGAAATGAATGTTTGGGAATTTAATATTGTTCCTCTTGTTCATTCATATAGCTTAATGCAATGAACTCATCAAAGGGACCGCTCACTTAACACTTTCTTAAAGTATGTTTAGTAATACAAATCTAAATCTACAAAGTAACTAGCAACTAAACGTTTTCAAATAAATGTAGTGGAGTAAATTTGCCTCTGAGATGTATTGGAGTTATAGTAAAAATATAGAACATTGGAAATACTCCAGTAAATCTCAAAATTGTACTTAAGTACTTAAGCTCTACAGTGTTGTTACAGTAGCTAAGCTGTCGCGCCACTCTTGCCTTTCCTGGCTTTGCCTTGGCAAGCACTATAAGCTGGTAGGCCTAGATAGTCCTCATCACATCATAATTACACCCATTCCAAGCACTATAAGCTGGTAGGCCTAGATAGTTCTCATCACATCATAATTACACCCATTCCGCTGAAATCTGTTGCAGGTGTCCAGTTGCATTTGCCCCCCCCCTCTCCAATTTGCTTTTAAAAGTATACTAGACACCGACGTGACGTGAGAGGAAATTGAGTAAGTGTTGTTTGTCCCATGTGGGCTTTCTTCCTCTATGGGCTAATAATTGTACTAAATGGGAACCATTACATCACTGTGTGACTGACAATATCACTGTGTGTGCTGTGTGTGTGTGTGTGTGTGTGTGTGTGTGTGTGTGTGTGTGTGTGTGTGTGTGTGTGTGTGTGTGTGTGTGTGTGTGTGTGTGTGTGTGTGTGTGACTGTGTATGACTGTGTGACTGTGTGTGTGTGTGTGTGTGTGTGTGTGTGTGTGTGTGTGTGTGTGTGTGTGTGTGTGTGTGTGTGTGTGTGTGTGTGTGTGTGTGTGTGTGCGCGCGCGCGCAGTGGTGGAAAAAGTACTCAGATGTTTTACTTAAGTAAAAGTATCAATACTGCAATATAGAAATACTCTGTTAGGGTGCCCACACACCAAAATACCTAGAGTGGAATCCGCCAATGCATTTCAGATTCAGATTCAGATTACTTTATTAACCATTGTGTAATACACATAGGAATTTGCTTTGGCATACTACATTTTTGCATTCAAATCATTTTTTCACATATAACATAAACAAAAACAAAAACAGACAAACGCAAAAACAACACAGACGCAACGCGTAGTCACCAATGAGAATGGAGCGTTTTTTGGTGTGAGGGCACCCTTACAAGTAAAAGTCCAGAATTCAAAATGTACTTGAGTAAAAGTATGAAAGTATTGGCATCAAAATGTACTTAAAGTACCAAAAGTACCGTAAAAGTACAAAATGTTTGAAAAAAGCAGATCTACAAGCTCACAACGCGTCGCATCGCGACGCGTTGTGAGCTTGTAGATCTGCTATTTTCAAATAGCCAAGGAATACAATAGGGCTAAAGTGGATTAATGTATGTTTTATAATATTATAGGTTATATCAGCAAAGTAACTAGTAACTAAAGTTTTCAAATAAATGTACTGGAGTAAAAGTACAATGTTTGCCTCTGAGATGTAGTGGAGTAAAAGTAAAAGTACTGAAAACTGGAAATACTCAAGTAAAGTACAAATACCTCAAAACTGTACTTAGGTAAAGTACTTAAGTAAATGTACTTAGTTACTTTACACCACTTCGTGTGTGCGTGCGTGCGTGCGTGCGTGCGTGCGCGCGTGCGTGCGCGCGTGCGTGCGTGCGTGTGCGCCTGCTGCCTGCACATGCGCACATGTGCCTGCGTGCTGTACATGCTGCATGCGTGCGTGTGTAAAAAGGGCAAGCTGGTTAAACATTCAGACCAGTGAAGCGTGTCCGGACGGGCTGCTTTTCAACCAGATTTTTTTGGGGGGGAAACAAGAACCCCTCAAACAGATCATGGCGCAATGACAGGACACAGTGATTTATGTCTGCGTTTTTTGGAGAGAGGGGGTGAAAGAGAACAGAGAGGGAGAGGGAGGGAGAGAGAGAGAGAGAGAGGAGCCCAGTGAGAGGTAGAGAGAGGTGGAGAAAGTGACATGGAAAGAGAGAGAGAGAGAGAGAGAGTTCTTTGTATGGCTAGCAGGGGCGTCACAACAAATTCTGGGCCCTGGGTACAAGGATTCACTGCGGGCCCCGTATGAATGTTAACTATTGAAAAATAGCAGATATACAAGCTCACAGCGCGGCACCGAGTGCCGCGCTGCGAGCTTGTATATCTGCTATTTTAGAAAAATCGTGAAAATGTGTGCAAGAAACCTATGTCAAGGACCCCCAAGATGATATGTATTTGGCCACGGACCCCGATATCAAAATATTTAGTTCCAGGGACCCCCAGAAGCAAAATTTGAGTTAGAAATGTTCGCTTAAAAAATACATATATTCAAAGATTTTCACACATTTTCTCAACTTTTCAAAAATAGCAGATCTACAAGCTCGCAGCGCGGCACTCGGTGCCGCGCTGTGAGCTTGTATATCTGCTATTTTTCAATAGATAGAAGTTACTAGGGCCCCTCCACCTTGGGCCCCAGTAACTCAGTCCCACTTTCCTACCCCTTGTGACGCCCCTGATGGCTAGCATGGTGCAAGCACCATCTGTTGGTATTAATTGTCGATTAGTAGCCTCCCACTGCTGTGGGCCGCAGGGCCGCAGGCACCTCTGAATGGCTGCCTCAATGACAAGCAGGGGCGTCACAGGGGGGAGTGGGACAGCGCTGCGAGCTTGTAGATCTGCTATTTTTTTTTTTAAAGTCGTGAAAATGTGTGAAAATCTATGTATTTTTTAAGAGGACATTTGTAACTAAAATTTGGCTTCTGGGGGGTCCCTGGTACTAAATATTTTGAGATGGAGGTCCGTGGCCAAATACATATCATTTAGGGGGTCCTTCACATTAAAAGGTTTGAGCACCACTGACTGACATAGAAACATAGGTTTTTAAAAAAAAAACCTTAGAAGGATTTCTAAAATATTTCTAAAATACAGCGCGGCACCGAGTGCCGTGGGCTTGTATATCTGCTGTTTTTCAATAGTTAAAGCACAAAATAATGCGTAATAATGCCTTCCCAGTCTAAATGGGTTAAACCCCTCCCCCTATGAAGAACATTGATGGGGGGCCCGCAGTAAATCCTTGTACCCTGGGCCCAGAATTTGTTGTGACACCCCTGATGACAAGCTTCTTTGGGGCGCCCAAGCCATAGCCTAGCGGTTATGGCGAATATATAGTACATATCGTCGTTGTCGGGTGGAAACCTGGTATGTCCAAAACCGTTCGTTTTGTATTTATCATTATAAAAATGATTTAAACTAGAGAAAATAGCCGATCTACAAGCAGTGCGAGGCGTTGTGTGGGTGTGTCTCATAATATATCTCACCTTATGCAAGCGCTTCTTCTTCTCCTCTTTGTCCTCTAGGTAGCGGACCCCTGGTGGCAGGTACCAGAAGCACACGTTGGTGTGTTGAGGCTGTGAGAGCACACACATCATATAATATTCATTATTACACGTTGGCTATCCATACATGGAGATCCGTCCTAAAATACACAACGTGAAATGTTGCAGCGGTTTGCACTGCTCACAAAATACACGTTCACAC
Source organism: Nannobrachium achirus (assembly GCF_963921795.1). NCBI lineage: Eukaryota > Metazoa > Chordata > Actinopteri > Myctophiformes > Myctophidae > Nannobrachium > Nannobrachium achirus. The sequence goes on along the minus strand of NC_137828.1, from coordinate 23,539,487 downwards.
ACACACACACACACACACGTTCAAAACAAAGGCGGTTTTAAGCCTACTTTCCTTAGTGGGAAATCTCGGAGCCCGCCACCTCTCGTCTCAAATATATTTTTTGGCCAGAAAATGTTTCACCGGAAGAAAAATAAATAAATAATGTTTTAGTTACTCCACTGCGCTCTACAGATCTTGTCAATAGAAAAGTTCCATTGACCAGATTTAGCCTTGAAATATTTTCTTTTCTGTCCAAAAACGTGAAGTGGGGGGCTCAGAGTGTTCCCACTTGGGTAGATTTCAACTCCCTAAACCGTCTTTGTTTTGGTGGGTAGCGAAAGTGTATTATTGAGCGGTGCTCCTGGAAGGAGCTATAAGCTCCAACATCTGACTTTGTCCGGGCTCTGAAGCGTGGCCTACATCTTGGCACAAAACGCTTAAAGAGGTGGTGCCATGATTTTTCCCCCCTCTAAAACATGATTATCAGGTATTATGATTATACTAGGAGGAAGATTTTTTCCTGTGAGGGGGTAACTTGCCCCCTCACAATTTTCAAAAGCCCCCTTAGTCATTTCATCCTGGATCCGGGCCTGCTATGGCACCACCTCTTTAAAGTTTGTCGGTCACATTGGCCAAGCTTCAAGCATCACTGGATGCTTAACTAACTCCTAAATAGCACCCTTCACACTAGGTGTGATTTTTTCTTTTTTTGAGCGGTGCAAACCGCTCCTATGTTTCTTCGTGTTAGCACACACATTAACACGGACCAATCAAAAGCTGTGCAGTCCATGACGTCACGTGTTAGTCAAAAGAACGGACCAATCAAATGCCGCTTTGTTCATAATAAACCAATCAAAAGCCGTTCTGTCCATGACGTCACTGAACTTCAAACCGGTGCCGGCCGAACACCACCCAAGACCCGAGGCAGTAACCACACGGCACAGATTCTAATCACAGTCACAGGTCTCAGGAGACACGTTCACGGTTCCAGATGACAGTTCTACTTTTCCCCAGAGCATTGCGGTACCACTGCTCCCCTGAAGATTGTTAGTGGGTCATTTTGAGACCTCGGCCCTAGAGGGCAGGGGTCATCGCCATGTTGGCTCAAACTGGCGCCGCCGCGCCGGCCTGAGACAGCAACCACATTTGCACAAATTCGTTTGGCTAATGACTTGGCTAACTTTGTGTTAGCCAAATGGAGATGCATCTCCTTGTCCTTTGATAGAGGACAGGACTGTGGGCAAATTCTGTCCAACACCACAAGTTGGACCCTTCCTGAACTTCAAACCGGTGCTGGCTGAACAGCACCAAGGACCTGAGACAGCAGCCACATTTGCGCAGATTTTGGTCACTGTCTCATGTCCCAGGTGTCAGGAATTCGTTTGCACCGCTCACTTCGCACAGGTGTGATTTTTTATTATAGACTAATAGGCTGCTCAGCCTGGGGTATGGCGCAAGGGCTCATCGGTCCCATGATATTGTTAAAGAGAACTACTTCTAACGCTATGGATCAGTGCTAGGTAACACTGTACTTAACATTTACTGTATGTATAAAGACACATACTACAGGTATTAAAAGGGTAAAACGTTTGACGTTTGGTCACGCGTGTCCCAAGAAGTCACGTTAGGCAGGTTCTCTGCTTCTCAGGTAGGTCGATCAGATCAGCTTGAGTTTGTGCCAGGCTTTAGTGCGTGTGAGGGAGCAGACTCAAACCACTCCACACAAAGCCCTGCCAATTCAGCTTAATGGACTGGACAGGCTTTGCGTGACGTTTGTGATCCCTGCAACAATATAAGGGGCAGCATGCCCAATTGCTCTGTATCCCTTCACAGACCAGTAACAAAGCAGGCTACTGTCATTCATGAATTTTGCTGTCGTCTGAAATGTTCCGCTGGACGCTACATCTGAAAGGGGCTCCCAATAAAGATTATAATGTTGCTTTGACAGTGAGGGACAAAGTGTATTATGTTGGAGGGGACAGCAGTATTAACGGGGATCAGATTGAGGTGTGTATCTTCAACACAGTGTCTTTATGCTGGAGGAAGTTGCCCAACGTGATAACCGGAAGAGGAGAATGTCCCAATGAGGTTCCCCCCGGTCGCTCGGGCCACACAGCTGTGCTGATCGAGAATATGATCTACATCTGGGGGGGCTACTCCCCAAGGACAATGATGTGCTGCACAGTTTATCGATTTGATGTTGACACCCACAGATGGCTGAAGCCCAGAATCTCTGGGACTGTTCCAGAGGGGAGGTGGTACCACTCAGCCTGTGTCTTGGGGAAGGTCATGTATATTTATGGAGGATTCAACCAACTGACTGCTAAATACACTAATGACATGTGCAAGTTGGACACCACCGTGATGGTCTGGTCTTTAATTAACACCAGAGGGATAGTACCACCTGCTTCATCGTTTCACTCTGCTACCTTCATCGGGACAAAGATGTTTGTGTTTGGGGGCCTGAGGGACCTGGACCTGCGGGTCTCCTACAACACCATCAGAGTGTTTGACACAGAAACCAACTTCTGGCTGATCACGCCGCCTTCAGCACAGCTTCTTCCAGGAGGACGCAGCTGTCATTCAGCCTTCACCTACAATGGAGAGCTGTACATTTTAGGTGGCCAGGGGTTCAGTGATCTGTGGCAATTCAGCCCAGAGTCCTTCTCCTGGAAGAAAGTTGAGCCCAAGGGGATGGGCCTGTCTGAGACGTATTGGTGGATGTGCTGTTGCATGGTGGGAGATCGCGTCATCCTCTTTGGAGGATTACATGGAGACACACCTGCTGATGACTTGTACATCTTAGACCTGAGCCCTACTCTTAAGATGTTATGTAAGCAATCGGTTATTCAGTATGATCTGGAGCAGGGGGAACTCCCACACGACATCAAGTGGGAACTGGCAGCCATGAAAATTAAATAAGAAACTAGAACTGCACCCTGTCGAGGTGCCAATTTGCGTCTTGTGCACATGATGCCAATGGCGCGCTCACCACTGGCATCACCACTGGCAATGCCAGTGACATCACCACTGGCATCATCAGAAATGCTGGTCCCTCATTGGCTGTTAATGATGACGTTGCCAGAAATTCTGGTCCCTGATTGGGCTACGGGCTTAAACAAAGAAGGACACCGACCTACATACGCATCCGAACGAAGTAACTAGAAAGGTGCAATTATGGGAAATTGCGAGTGTGGCTGCACTGATGCGAGTTGCGGGGAAATGAATTCCGTCTTACCATTTATATTACATATTGTGATGTGTCTGATTGGACATTATATTGTATAAGATATCCAGCTTTACAACCCAGATGACATCAGTCAAAAGGTTAACAAAGATCACACCTAGTGTGAAGTGAGCGGTGCTATTTATGAGTTAATTTCAACAAGCGTCCCCCTAGCCAATCACAGCACGTCCTGCGAAGCTCGGCCAATGGGACCCTGGTGTACAACAAGCTTTGGTCCCGGACATTTTTCTCTGTTTTTGGGCTTTTATGCCTTCATTGGATATGACAGTAAATGGGGGGAGAGATGGGGAGTGACATGCGGGAATTGAACCGGCGATGCCGTCAGGCATCCATGCCTATGTGGCAATGCCGAAGTGGTATGTGCCTGGACCAGTAGGCTAGTGGGGCCCCAGCCCCTAACATTTTTGAACATGTTTCCCGCCCAAGGACAACAAACTTTGTTGTGCCAGGATGTAGGCCGGACATTGTAGCCACACTTCAGTCTACTTAAGCCCGGACATTTTTGAACGTGTTTTCCCATTGTTTTTTCACCGGACAAAGCCAGATGTTGGAGCTATAGTTCCTGTTCCAGGAGCACCGCTCACAAATGTGTTCATTACCAATGGATGACTGGCCATGCATTGCACACCCAGTCCCATTGATATACTGTTCTCTCTCTGCATTACATTGAAGTAATGATTCTCTGGGCTGAACCGAACACCTGGGCTGAAGCCCAGGGGAGTCTGGACTGGACTTTTTTGACCCCTTATTAAGTCTCAGTGGGAAGATAAGGAGCGCTAAAACCAGCTTTGCCGGATTTTGCGAGAGAAATAAGCAACCAGGTCTATGAAATCCAACCAGCCCAAAAGAAGCGACTACTATTAGGCCATGTGAGCACTTTATACCTATATGCCTCTGCTATCTGAAAATAGCAGATCAACTATTAGAAGATTAGCAGATCTACAACCTTATGATTTGCGAGCTTGTAGATCTGCTAAAAAAAAAAAAAAAAAGAAAAAATCCTGAAATAAAATTCAATGTTGAATATTTGGAAGATTTCGGAAATATTCTAATAGAACAAATCTGATGCTGGGGCTCCCTGACAAAAAGCTTTTTCAGATGGTGGTTAGGAACACATACATATTAATTTGACATGAAAATATTGACATAAAACTAAATGATAAAAGAAGACCAAATAAGCAATTACTGTTCACTTCTGAAACAGCCCCCCCCCCCCCCCCCCCCCCCAGAAAAAGCTTATAATAAGCAAACATAGCAATGCTCCTTTAAGCGTTCTTGTCTTTTGGGGGGGGTGGTAGAGGAGGGGGTTGATCCTTCTCTCGCTTGGTGGGGGATATTCACGAAGCCATGGCTATTCATATGGATATGAGTAATTAGGGGCTATTATGCTATTCATTGAAGATAATAGCAACACATTATCCAGACAGCCAGTGGGGGAGAAAAGGACCATTCATCGTACACAAAGCAATGGCACACTGCTTGTCGCTCAAGTCAACCATTAAGTGACACTGAATAAACAGGAAAATGAAGTAACACGGACACTAGAAGTACTCCCATTTTTTGCGTAAAAGTATCAATACTGCAAGGTAGAAATACTCTGTTACTGGTAAAAGGCCTGATTTCATAATTGACTTCTGTGCAAAAGTATTCGCACCAAATATACTTAGAGTACCAAAAGTAAAAGTACTTATTTGCAGAATGTCCCATTTCACAAGTTTTCAAAATGTATAATCGTCTTTTGAAAGTAGATGACCTACAAGCTCACAACACGTCACAAAGTGACGCATTGTGAGCTTGTAGATTGACTATTTTCAAATAGCCAAAGCATAGGGCTGAAGTGGTTAAGAAAATAATAACTAGTAACTGAAGTTTTCAAATAATTGTTGTGGAGCAAAAGTACAATATTTGCCTCTGAGATGTAGTGGAGTAGAAGTAAAAGTAGTAAAAATTGGAAATACTACGGTAAAGTAAAAACCATAGTAGTAAAAAATATCCGTTGTAATCAATCACAGTACTTGAGTACATATGTACTTAGGCACTTTCCATCACTGAGTAACATGGACTTGCACTTTGATTTACTGTAGCTAGGCAGATTGTATAATGTTTTTTTGTTGTTGTTGTTGTTGTTGTTGTTGTTTTTTTAGGAGTAAAATGGAAAAATAAATGTGAACATACCTTCCCGTCAAAGACCATCTCATATCCTTCTCTGTCCTTGATCTTGTTGTACAGGTACTCTGACAGCTCCAGACACTTGTCGATTTGGGCTTCGAAACCGATGGTACCCTGTCAATGGAAGTACAAAAAAAATAATAAAAAAAAATCACTTGTGTGTACTGTTAGCCTGAATTCAGCCCCTGAATCGCGAGCTACGTCCATAAAATGAAAATTCAGGCTGTGCCGCGTCAGGCGAGTGTATTGTCTTTATTTTATGTAAGTGACAAAGTATGATGAAGCGTCCGAAAATCCTTGAATCATGACTTATGTTTGTTTGTGACATTGTGAGTTGACATTTTGTACTTAAAGGGGAAAACCACCCATTTTCAATATTGAACTATGTCATTAATATACCTTAGAAGAGTTGTGTGGAAATTAAAAAAAAGTTCCCCCTCTTCTGTGTTGCCTAGAACTGGAGGATTGATTTTGGGGTTTGTATTGCAAATTACAACTTGATGACATCACACATTGTACTTTACAATACAAACCCCAAAATCAATCCTCCAGTTCTAGGCAACACAGAAGAGGGGGAACTTTTTTTTTATTTCCACACAACTCCTCTAAGGTATATTAATGACATAGTTCAATATTGAAAATGGGTGGTCTTCCCCTTTAAAGTGGTGCTAAAGGAAAGGTCATGGGGTCACTCAAATAGTTAGGGACCGGGTTTATCTTTCAGAGCACATGAATGCAATCAGTAGTCTTGATTTTGAGATACTCTTTTTGTGTACGTTGGAAGTTTGGCCTAAGGGTGGCGCTAGAGAAAAGGCCATGCAGCAGTCACCAAAATCTGAACAGTTCCTTGTGTTTTATGGCAATATAACCGTTAGATTTTATATTTTTATACATGTGTGAATTGAACAATTTGGCCTAATGATGATGCTAGAGCAGTGGTTCTCAACCAGTGGTCCATTTTACGCTCTCAAGAGTTAAATTATTGTTAAAGATCTCCATTAATTAATTTACAACAGTTGTTATTTTGAATTTGGGGGTCCTTGACATAGAAAAGTTAGAGAACCAGTGAGTTTAGCCCCTTTTCCACTGACATGGCCCAACACCACACCACTCCACACCGCCCACTTGTGCCAGGTTTTCCACTACAAGGACCTGGGTAGAGTGGTGTGAAAGCGGTACTAAATGTGGTCCTAAAAAGTATCCAGGTCTGAGCTAGGCCAAACAGGGCCAAACACTTCATAATGACTGATCACTCACTGACTTATTTAGACCACCAGGATATAGCTGTGATACATGATTGATAATAGATTCTATTGTGTTATAACCACTATTATAATCTATTATGGTGTATTATAATTATCATAGTGATACATTAATACTTTATAGTGTGTTATAATCACAATTATAATCCATTATATTGTATCATAATTTAGGATAGTTGTAATAAGAATTTATACTGTATTATAATCACAGTTAAAAAGGTCAATTTGTTTCTTACCGTGTAATGGAAAATGTAGATATTTTTACCTGGTGTGGTGCGGTGTGGTCTGATGTGGTGTGGTGCTGAAGCTGCAGTCGAAAAGGGGCTTAAGAGGGCCTGTTTGTCTCAAATGATGACATGCTTGCCAGTACAGTGCCTACCTTGGCTCTCCACATGAGCCAGAGCTTGAAGATGTCCACGTGGCGTCCACACTGCAGGGCCTTGTCTCCGGTGTCGTAGGACAGGTCGTAGTGCTTGTCCTGCTGGAACAGGTAGCAGGCATGCATCTGGTTGCAGCTCTGCATCAGGCCCTGTTGAGACACACAACCTTTATAATCCACGTCATGATGATGGAAGAGAGTTGATGGATTTATGGCAACGGAACCAATAATCATATTGTGTAAAAAATCATCACTGACTGCGGAAACTTCACACAGGACTTCAAGCAACTCTGACTTCAGAAGGTTGACATTTCTGTGTTATAAATCCTTGTTTTGAGTGGTCTTGTGTAATATTGTAATATTTTGAGATTTTTGATTATCATGAGCTGTACGCCATAAAAATCTAAATTAAAACAAACAAAGAAAGGGTTTTGAATATTTCAGCTCATGCACAATTTAGAATATATGAAAGTTTCCACTTGTAATTAAATTACGGAAAATAATGAACTTTTCCATAGTATTCTATGTTTGAGTGTGAAATCAGGCCTAAATCTTAACCCTATTGTGATGTCACAAAGCAATATACTGTAGCTTCAATCATGTCACCCCCACATTGCTTAACTCGATGACTGCCAGGGGCCACAAGAGGCCGCTAGAGTGCCAGACATTTCTCCATAGGCCTTCGCTCTAACTTCCGGGTACACAGGCAGAAGTGGCTTGGGTTTTCACTGCAAACACTGTTATGAACGAAGACCGGAGGAAGTGAGCTAACAGTTAGCAATCGGCTTCTTTATTTTTTAGAAGCCCGATCTGAAGCTATTTAGCCGCAAAAAAACTTTGTCGCTGCCCTGGGAACACAGTTCAGAGAAAAAGGTCTCTAAAGATGTGAGTTTGTATTGGAGTCGGCGGCGCGGTGCGGCGGCGTTACCCGATTACGGGCCGATGTAAACAGAATCGCGGCCCGGGGCATGGATGGAAATTTAGACCGGGGCTTCGTCGAGGCCTCCGATTAATTAATTCAATTTATTAAAAATCCCAGACTAGATCGGGATCGGCACCCCGGAATACGTCGCGCCGCTGACAGTATAGATTGATTTTTTTGGGGGGGCTCTAAACTTTATTCTGAACCATTTTCAATGGAATAAATCGTCGGACCATCTAGACTCGGTCGTTGGGAAGCGTAGGACGAGCCAGGACCACCCACATCTCTACAAGCAGCTCAGGGTAAGTAAAATAGCATAAAAAATATTGTATTGTATTGAAAAAAAGCCGAACTTGTTCGGGATAGGCACAAAAAGGGTTAACAGTGTATAGTAACCATGCTATTAATCATTTCAAATCAATGAATGAATCATACAGTACCTCCTCTCGGACCAGCAGGGCAGAACACTGCAGAGGAACAGACATCATTTTGTGCGGGTTCCATGTTACTGAATTTGCCCTGCAATTGGAAGAAACCAGAATTAATTATTGCGACCGTCAGGGAGCAGTTTACTATGAAAACCTCCACCGGCCGTCCGTCCGTCCGTCCGTCCGTCCGTCCGTCACACGTCACACCTTTGTTTGTGTACGGTGTGATGTCATATATCTTCAGTATGACATCACACCACATGTGTACACAAACCTTTGTGTACGTTGCTGTGGCAACAGTCTGTTGTTGCTGGTCTGTTAGTGTACGTTAGCAACCACCTTAGCAACCATGGTTTTACCCTAGCAACCAACTGTTTACCCTAGCAACCAACTGTTTACCATAGCAACCATGTTTTTTTACCCTAGCAACCAACTGGGCATAAAAGGGATTCTGTTAGGGATCTCCATATATGGGCATAAAAGGGATTCTGTTAGGGATCTCCATATATGGGCATAAAAGGGATTCTGTTAGGGATCTCCATATATGGGCATAAAAGGGATTCTGTTAGGGATCTCCATATATGGGCATAAAAGGGATTCTGTTAGCTGTTAGTGATCTCCATATATGGGCATAAAAGGGATGCTGTTAGGGATCTCCATATATGGGCATAAAAGGGATTCTGTTAGGGATCTCCATATATGGGCATGAAAGGGATTATGTTAGGGATCTCCATATATGGGCATAAAAGGGATTGTGAGAGGTGGAGGTTGTGATATTTGTGGAGATAAGCGACCAACGGTCGCTTATCTCCCGATTAGGGAGTCTTACTGGTATTATATAGTCCCATAAATCAGTGGTTTTCAACCTTTTTTTCATATCAAAGATCATTATTTATTATTTATCATTTGAGCAACGGACCACCATTTGATGACTTTGTCCACAATTCCATGCTGTACCACAGGAGGGATACCAGGCCAACAATTCTTCTACATTCTCTAATTGTGTAGGCCTCTTGTAAATTAGGTAATGCAGATGTTTAACAATACTGTAAGAGTAAAATGAAACCAAATGGAACTGTACGGGTTAGGGTTTAATATAAGGGTCCAATGTGGTTACCACCAACTCTCCATCATTTAGTTGGGGACCACTTGGAACCCCCTCAAGGACCACTGGTAGTCTCCGGACCAGGGACGTGCTGGCCATTGGGAAAAGCGGGACAACTCCCGAACGGCAGGTTCATTCCCTGCCTTCGTTCCATTTTTTCGCAAAGCAAAGCCCTGCTTCATCATACAAGGCCGTTGCACAAAAGTAGTGAAAACAGCAGATCTACAAGCACACAACGCCTCGCGGTGCGAGGCGTTGTGTGCTTGCAGATCGTCTGTTTTCACTAGTTTAAATAATTTTTAAAATGATAAATACAAAACAAACGGTTTTGGACATACAAGGTTTCCACCCGACAACGACGAAATATAACTCATGTACAGTAATCGGCCCACTGGCTTGTCACTTGTCATGATCTGAAATGGCAAATCTTTGAGTAGCAGCAGCGCTATAGAGAGGGATCTCTCTCTATAGCGCGCAATGAGGGTCTCTCCAACTCTTTTTCCCGGGCTGAATCAGGGGCCCAGCACGTCCCTGACCACTGCTAGTCTCCCACTGGTTGAAAACCACTGCCATAAATCATGCAAAACGACAATGAATCCTGCACACGCATGACACTGACCTCTCCACACCGTCCAGCTTCCACCTGTGCCTCCTGGACATGAGGAGACTCCCTCCCCATGCTCCCTGCATGAGAAACATAGGGGACAAACAGGGGCGTCACAAGGGGGGGAAAAGTGGGACGGAGTTACAAGGGCCCAAGGTGGAGGGGCCTGGAATTATTTTATACTTTCGCTATTGAACAATAGCAGATAAGCTCACACTGAGTTCCACGCTGCAAGCTTGTAGATCTGCTATTTTTGAAAAGTCATGAAAATGTGTGCAAATCTTTGAATAGGCCTATGTGTATTTTTTAAGTGAACATTTGTCACTCAAATTTTGCTTCTGGGGGGTCCCTGGAACTAAATATTTCGAGATGGGGGTCCGTGGCCAAAATAGCCAACATATCATTTTGGGGGTGCGGCACCGAGTGCTGCGCTGTGAGCTTGTATATCTGCTATTTTTCAGTAGTTAAAGTACCCAGGGCCCAGAATTTGGTGCGACACCCCTGGGGACAAACGACCATCAGGCATGCTATAAATAGGGCTTGGCTTCAGGCTATGGGCCATGTTGAATTATAACAGGACAACAGGGCGGTCAGAGCTAGAGTTTACTGGCAGTGATGGAAGTACAAGTATCAATACCACAATGTAGGAATATTCTGTTACAAGTAAAAATTCGGAATGCAAAATGTACTTGAGTACAAAAGCATTGGCAATTTGGCATCAGAATACACTAAAAAATAAAGAAGTAAAACATTTTGAAAATAGCAGATCTACAAGCTTGGAAAATACCTCAAATTTAAAGTAGTTGAGTAAATGTACGTAGTTACTTAACACCATTGAGAATCAGGCATGCTATAAATAGGACTGGGCCTCAGGCTATGGGCCATGTTGAATTATAACAGGACAACAGGGTAAGAGGGTAAGCGCTGACTGGAATAGATTTTGTACAGTGGCCACTATATTTCACACGATGCCTGAGTTCAGGGGCGTCACAAGGGGTAGGAAAGTGGGACTGAGTTACTAGGGCCCAAGGTGGAGGGGCCCTAGTAACTTTAGCTATTGAAAAATAGCAGATATACAAGCTCACAGCGCGGCACCGAGTGCCGCGCTGCGAGCTTGTAGATCTGCTATTTTTGAAAAGTGGTGAAAATGTGCGCAAATCTTTGAATATATGTATTTTTTAAGTGAACATTTGTAACTCAAATTTTGCTTCTGGGGGGTCCCTGGAACTAAATATTTTGAGATGGGGGGGGGGTCCTTCACATGAAAAAGTTTGAACATCACTGACATGGAAACATAGGTTTCTTGGCACACATTTTCACGTTTTTTCAAAATTAGCAGATCTACAAGCTCGCAGCGCGGCACTCGGTGCCGCGCTGTGAGCTTGTATATCTGCTATTTTTCAATAGTTAACATTCATGGGGGGGCCCCGCAGTGAATCCTTGTACCCAGGGCCCAGAATTTGGTGTGACGCCCCTGCCTGAGTTACACGCAGTTGTGCCCCGGCAGATCTACAAGCTCACAACCCACGTCGCAGACAGAGAGTAAAGCAACTTGCAATGGACCTGGTCTTCAAGATGCACGAGGAGACACAGATACCCATGTACCCGTCAGACTACTTAAAGCCATACTATGTAACTTTTCCAATAAAACTAATCTTAAAATTGTCCTAACTATTAAATCGCTAAAGTTTTAGAACCCCAACTCCGTTAATTTCAGCCCCTAAAGCCTTCTGTAAATATGTTTTCTATGATCCTGGCCGGGGACCGGATTTCCCGGCAAAATGACGTCATCTGCATCATCCATATACGTTGTATATATACGTTGGCCAATCACAGCGCGGATCATACACTACCGGCCAATCACAGCGCGTCTTGCCGTCTCTTCAGGAAGTAGCTTCCGTCAGCAACAGTGTTTACGTTGGTGAAGGAATCTTGCCTATTACTCCCCCAATCCTGGTCTAAGAATGACGGGAGACAGCTCTACGGATTCGTATCGGCGAGGCGGAGGCGGTCGCGGTGGTTTGCGGCCCCGAAAAAAGCAATACCGCTACTGACCAGTAGTTGAGCAACTTCCATAGTATAGCTTTAAATAGTGTAAAAGACACACACAGGCACAACACCAGACGGTCATTCTTATTACAACTCTCGTATATATGATGTTTTTGAATATTACTATATGTTATTATTTATCTTTAAATGTCTTTATGAATTGAATACACAGGACCTTAAAGGAAACAAGCCTATGGGTTATCCTTTAAGCAAACTTTTGTATAAATCTGTGTCACTGTGCCGTTTTTTGCAAACTGTTAATAAAGTATTCAATCAATCAATCAATCAATCAATCAATCAATCAAAAACACCTTATTTATGTCTTGTGGTTGCACAGCGTATCAATAAACACAAAAATCTGCTCAGATAACTATACCAGTTACACAAGAGGTATAGTGAGCGGAGAGTTACCCTCCTAATTCCAAAACGTGATATCCACCATTTGACGAAAAAAAGAAGAAAAGAAAAATAATAATGCTTGGCCCGTAGCGGATTATGGTTGAAATGATAAAGATAGAATTAGACAGAATAGGATAGGACAGACAGACAGACAGACAGACAGACAGACAGACAGACAGACAGATACAGAATTATCTGTCTTTGAAATAAGTAAACAATGAATTTTAATAGAACTACTGTCCCGTATGTGTGAGGCTCACATGCATGCACGTACGCACGCACGCACGCACGCACGCACGCACGCACGCACGCACGCACGCACGCACGCACGCACGCACGCACGCACGCACGCACGCACGCACACACACACACACACACACACACACACACACACACACACACACACACACGGCGCATGGCAGTTTGGATTGACAGCCCTTGGAGCAGCCTATACTGTAGTGTACATACACAGTACAGCAGCGACCATTCTTTATTTTTCTTTCCGAGCTGCCGGGTGAGAAATGACAGGCGAGGATGTTTATGTCTCTTAATAGAGGCTCTCTGTCACGTCTAAATCACCTTCATTAATAGATACTGAGAGAGAGAGAGAGAGAGAGAGAGAGAGAGAGAGAGAGAGAGAGAGAGAGAGAGAGAGGCCATGACGGTGAAGTCTAGGGGAGGAGGATGATTTACAGCCTGTGCTCCTGTTCCTCCAGCGCTCAGATAAGAAATGGCTCCTATCTAGGTCGACTGCAAGCAGAGGGGGGAGACACTTTACATTCCATTTGTCAGAGGCTGCTCATCTGTGCGTCTACATTATGTCCCTGCTAAATGCCACTTGAAGTGGGAGTACCCGCTGTGAATTATACGCATGTGATGTAACTAGCAACCACATTTAGACATGCAAGCCCACGCCATTCAATCCGCCATGAGTCATTCCACGCACTCTCCCTATCTCTTGAGCACACCTGTCCTAGTTCTTTTTTATGTTTTTTTTTTCATGTGCATTTGTTTTCTGCAAAGCACCATGTGATGGTGACAACCCTGTTTGTTAAAAGTAGTCTATAAGTTATATAATAATAATAATAATAACCTGAATTTATATAATGCCTTTCACGGAACGCTTTAAAAAACCAACAGACAAACAACCAAACAAAACGACAAACAACTACTGTATATGCCATAAGCCTGAGTGAATTGGTATCTTTTCAAGGCAGCCTTAAAAGAGTCAGGTGTTGGAGCATGGCGGGGGGGTTGACTTAATGTCCCAAAACAGTCAAATCAAGTATATTGGATTTATAAAGCACATTCAAAGCCACACCCACAGCCACAATACAAGAGGGAGCGAGTATTGCTACAATAATCTGGCACCATCCATCTATAGAACAAATTCTGCCACCAAAGTGTGGAATTTCCTGACACCATCCGTTGAAAATGTGGATCACTGGCTTCCTTCAAAACAGGCCTGAAAATCCATTTTTCACCCCCTTACCCCTTTTTCTGCTCTGTAGACATAGTGTTTGATATTTGTTGATGATATGTATTTTGGTGTTATTTTTATGCTACGCTGCCTTACAAAGTCAGAGTGTACTAATAAAAAATGTACTGAAGAAATGTGCACTTAAAAGTGTCTTAAAACTGGTCAACCAAATGAGATAAAGGCATATAAGTGATACTACACTGATTGTATATCTATCTGTTCTCTTGAGGTAATTGTTTATCTCCCAATATCAAGAAGGCATACATATACCGGTATTGTACATACATATGACCACAAGTCCCCAGTATTTTTTGTAATTCAATCCATCAAAAACAAAATCAAAAGCAAAAAACAAAAAAAGTCCTACCAAAGTTCTGCACAGCATGAATGTAACAACAGCTTAACTCCAATGGGTAGCTTATGATGGACCTTGTGTAGAACAGTTCTATAGTTCCTCTCAAAGCCAGGCATTACTCACGTCCACATGCATCCAGACGTTGTACTTCTTGCAGACATCGGAGATGGCGATGAGCGGGTCAAAAGCCCCGTACACCGTTGTCCCTGCGGTTGCGCTCACGAAGAACGGCACAAAACCCTAGATATGCAAACACAAGAAAACATACAGTATAATGATCGCACTCCGTTCTTAAAGCACAAAGCCCTGGATGCAAACACAAGAAAGACAATGATCGTTAAACATAATGGTTCTTAAGGGCTTCTCTGAAGCTAATGTTTGAGTTTTAATGTTACAGTCCTTGTTGATTCAGGTGTGATTATGCTATTTTAGTCTATGTTGTTTCCTCAATGATCAACGTGTTTTGGTCGAGTGTTTTACCATACAGTCTTTCTACCAGTGGTGGAAAAGGTACTCGCATTTCTTTCTTAGGGTGCCCTCACACCAAAATACCTAGAGTGGAATCCGCCAATGCATTTCAATGAGAATGGAGCGTTTTTTGCAGAAATCCTCTACTGGCAAAAAACCGCTTCATTCTCATTGAAATGCATTGGCGGATTCCACTCTAGGTATTCCACTCTAGGTATTTTGGTGTGAGGGCACCCTTAGAAATACTCTGTTACAAGTAAAAAGTACAGAATTCAAAATGTACTTAAGTAAAAGTACAAAAGTATTGGTATCAAAATCATCCAAAATGTACTTAGAGTACCAAAAGTAGAAGGTACTCATTACGCAGAATATCCCATTTCACAAGTTTTCAAATATGTAAAATGTATAAAACATATTTTTAAAATAGTAGATCTACAAGCTCACAATGTGTTGTGTCACGATTCATTGTGAGCTTATAGATCAAATGGCAAAATGTTTATAGGGCTGAAGTATTTTTTTGTAATATAATAATCTAAATCTACAAACTAACTAGAAACTAAAGCTGTCAAATAATTAGTAAAAGTACGATATTTGGCTCTGAGAAGTAGTGGAGTAAAAGTATTGAAAATAGGAAACACCTCAGTCGAAACTATACTTAAAGGGCCGCTTCACCTCTGGGACAACTCTATCTTATTTTATTGTTGTTTGGGACACGATCAACACAATCCTGAGTTATGTTTTGTGTTCAATCTGTTTTTGGAGCGGTGAAAGCGGTGAGTGGTGAGTGGTGAGTGTGCCTGGCCTGCACAAAACAGCGCCCCTCCTTTAACTAGTGTGTTGTGTGTGGCTGGCTGGGTGGCTGGCTGGCTGGGTGGCTGGCTGGCCGTGTCCGTAGCCTGGCAATACCTTGAGTGGCCACACACAACACACTAGTTAAAGGAGGGGCGCTGTTTTGTGCAGGCCAGGCACACTCACCACTCACTCACAGGCACAGTTTACAGTTTACAGTTTAGGCATTTAGCAACACACACAGGGTATAGCTGCTCAGATTCACCGCTCCACTTCGAACCGAGGTTTGATTTTTTAGATATTTTAGTATTTCAGCATGTACTAGTGATGCGTTTTGCATCATATGATGCAAAACGCATCACTGATGATGCAAAATGCATCACTAGTCATGCTGAAATTCTAAAATATCTCAAAACACAGATTGAACACAAAAAAATAACTCAGGAGTGTGTTGATCGTGTCCCAAACAACGATAAAATAAGATCTGGTTGTCCCAGAGGTGAACTGGCCCTTTAAGTACAGTGCATGAGTAAATGTACTGTAAGTAACTTTCCACCACTGCTATCCACTTGTCTAGTAGTATATTGGTTTATTTCACGTATGTATGAAATTACCTTCTGCTTGGCTTCCAGTATTCTCCTCTCAAGGTCAGCCGGGATCATTTTACCACTGCAAACGGTGGAGTGAAAATAGCAGGCTTTAGAGGCTTTTGTTGCTTGAATGCGTATGTAAAAAATCGAATATGTTTCATCTTTGAGCCTTGCTCCTGATGTTCAGAGGCCCACCACCGTACCTTTCATCTACTTTGATGCAGATCACGCTCTCTGTCCCGATGCCGAGGGCTGCCGCTCCTTTTTTGATTGAAAAATGGCTCTGAGAATGAATAAGAGAGCAGACAGAGATTAAAAGAGGTAGAAGGAGAATACCTAATGGACCTAATGCATAAATAATATAGTAGAACAACATATGTTTATATTTTCCACTGGGAAACCTTCAAGTTAGCACACGCGGGAGACGTTATGCAGTTAAACAAAGTATTTGTTTCAAACGTTCAGGTAAATAGATAGGACCTCAATTGGAGCCTATGTAGTGTTTCAGTCTACATACAGTACCTACACCATCAGCATTTGAGAATTTACTAGGTTTTGTGTTCAAAAACCTTTTATACAATTTGAAGGTACAGAATGACCTTGTCACCTTTGCATTTGTCACAAACTTGTCACATTTCTATGTACGGTGTATGCATGCATGTACAAATGAAAAATAAAAGTAACCAACCAAACAAACACATAAGGTCAGCATAATTGTATCATGAGTTCTGTCAGCATTAACATGTGCTAGTGCTGTTCCTATGGCTGAGAAGCATCTTGAGCAGCTGGAGCTGTAGTTGGTCAATAGCAAGGAATGCTAAGACCTGAGTCCGAGTCAAAAATAGCAGTACAAGCTCACATTTGTCATTTGTTTTAGGTTGAAAGCATGTAGGTAGAAGGTGTGCTCAATAGATACAAAAAATATATAAATGCTTTTATTTGAATGAGTTTTTGTATTTCGATCCCAATTAGTGATCAGATAAATCCCTAAAATATAACCCCAAAAAGCGAGGAAAACCTTCACTATTTGAAACAAAATGAGTCATGAATAAAACCCAGTGAGCATTAGATGAAAGGTGAATATGTTAGAGAATCCTACATGTTCGGATGTGAAGGCCACCAATCTGGGTACAGATGACATTCCTTTCTCCTTCACTTCAGGGAACATCTTGAAGCGAGCAAGCAGCATGGCATACATGTTAGAAATGGCACCACCTAGAGGACAGATGGGGACACGCATGCTAAATTCTCTTGACAGCACATGATTTGCTTGGCATGTCACATTGTACAGCTCAGCCAGTGGTGGAAGAAGAGCTCACATGTTTTACTTGAGTAAAAGTATCAATAAAGACAATGCAGAAATACTCTATTACAAGTAACTCTATTACTGTGTCAAAAACACAGCAAAAAAAAGGGTATTTATTCAATATAGTAGTATCAAATATTGTTTAATAGAATAAAATGTTAATAGTCATTATTCCAGGCTTAATAAATTGTTCGACATGTATACAAATATTTTGAAAATTGGAAATACTCCAGTGAAGTAAAAAATACCTCAAAAGTGTACTTAAGTACAGTACTTAAAGGACAACTTCACCACTTTTCAACCTGTCTTCGTATAATTGGTCCTCACTAATATATAAAATAGCAATTTCCTTTTACATTTTCATGACATCATCGATGGGGAATCCAAGCTAATAGAAACAGCTTTCTATTCCTGAAAGGTTACCATGCTATAATGGAAGCCATTGCTCTCGCGGTAATCACATTTTAATATTTGTGTAAAGTCTTTAGTGAAGACCAATTCTCGCGGTAATCACATTTTAATATTTGTGTAAAAGTCTTTAGTGAAGACCAATTATATGAAGATAGGTTGAAAAGTGGTGAAATCATCCTTTAAGTGAATGTACTTACTTACTTTAGTTTACACCACAGCAGCCGACTGGGAAATTAAAGGGTTAGCAGCCAGGGATGAAGTGAAAAGCTAATTCGCCCTCTTAATCGACTGTGAAACGCGTTCCCGGTTTAAATCATCAAAATGCAAATTGACACATCACATAACAAGCCATGCAGACTGTTCCATTTCCCTGCAGAGCTAGGGGGGCATCAGGGGTGTCGCACCAAATTCTGGGCCCTGGGTACAAGGATTCACTACTCACTTCAATTATCTTGTGCTTTAACTATTGAAAAATAGCAGATATACAAGCTCTATTCTTTTTAAATCGTGGGTTTCTGTTTCTGTGGTTCTCAAACTTTTTCATGTGAAGGACCCCCAAAATGATATGTATTTGGCCACGGACCCTCATCTCAAAATATTTACTTCCAGGGATCCCCCAGAAGCTAAACAGAAGCTGTAAGCTTGTATATCTGCTATTTTTCAATAGCTAAAGTATAAAATAATTAAGGCCCCTCCACCGTGGGCCCTAGTAACTCAGTCCCACTTTCCCCCTTCCCCTTGTGACGCCCCTTTAAGGGGTGCGGGCGGTAGGGAGCATGCATTACATGTGAGGGACTTGCGTCATGCACCCATTGTTACATACCAGGGGAGAAGATGCCGTCCCCTCTCCCGTCCGACCAGCCAATGATCTCCCTCATCTTCTTCAGGGTGACGTATTCCAGCAGGACAAAGACCGGAGCCACCTCGTAGGTGAACCTGAGTTGTTGCACAACGGGGAAATGACAGGGAAGGTTGAAGGACAACTTTGTTTTTTTTACAACAAGGGTTCATATTTTAGATAGTCATTAGAGAAAAGAAAAGATGAGTGTTAAAATGTTTTCATTTGGTTCTTTCTATCGTTTTAGTGATTTTAACGATTTTGATTTGCATGCATGCCCCCAGGTTGGGGCATTGCATTTAGCCCATGCAAGTGGCTAAATATGTATTTTTAGACACAATGACCCCATTCCCAAGATGCACCGCAATCTTTCATGGGCAGATGCGACTTATGGGAGCTGGGGTAAATAGTAACAAAGAAATTGCCGGCTTATTGTGTCTAAAAAGACATATTTAGTACGCACAACTTGTACGCATGCTCCCAACCACTGAAATCAAAATACTAAAATCACTAAAACAATAGAAAGCAGTAAATGAAAACATTTTAACACACATCTTTTCTTTTCTCTAATTACAATCTAAAATATGAACCCTGGTTGTAAAAAAAACAAAGTTGTCCGTAATGACGTGCACGCACGTCGCACGCACGCACGCACGCACGCACGCACGCACGCACGCACGCACGCACACGCACACGCACACGCACACGCACACACACACACACACAGACACACACAAGTACTTATAAAGCAAGTGATTCTAAATGTCATGACTCATAAAAAAAAGGGTTTCAGGGCATTTTCTTCTTCTTTTATTCCCCCTTTTCTCCCTTTCTTTCTTTACTCATGACACATTATGTTTGTGTAAGCCTGATCGAACGTGATGTTTCAAGGTTGACCTAGACAGCACAACCTTCAGCGTCAATTAAACTCAGCAGCATGTATACAGAGCACTGTGGGGTTAAAATAACACTATGGTTTTCACTGCATGCATTAAGTGGTTCAGGATTTACCAATAAGGGGTTCAGGTAATAGGCATATCAGTGGCGGCCATTTTGTGGTTCCAACGATCCAAGGCCCATAATTTTGTCCCATAGAGATTTCCAAAAATAAATTATATTACGTTTAAATGTATGAATGGGCTTTGGATCGGTGGAACCACAAAATGGCCCCTGCTAAGCTTTAGTATAAAGAATTGGATACAGCAAGATGGAATGCCATATACAGTATTAATTTACAGCATTTCTGAGTGAGGACACAATAATTAAGTTAAAAGAAGATCTTTCTAAAATGGAAAACAAAAATTATAAATTTAATAATAATTATTATTATTATTATTATTTTACTGGAAATGAAATTCAGTATTTTCACAGCTTTGAAACGTCGCCAATTCTCCCAGCAGTCTTATCAACCCACAACACAACCTACATACAATTAGGTTCAGATTAAAAGGTGATTTAAATATCAGAGCTAATGTTCTCCCCTTGGATGGCTTGGGTCCCCATGGGGATAAAGGAAGGAGGGGGGGGGGGGGGGGTCAAGGGGGTGGGGGTCTGTCTTTCAATTTCATCCCTATTCATTGTGAGTGACAAACGCTGCTATCAGTCTCTGAACAGACACACAGAGGATAAAAGGGGAAGTCATTATCATCATCATCATTGAAATCATGATGAAGCAGCTAGGCGGGACGCACGGGTGTTGCACCACATTCTGGGCCCTGGGTACAAGGATTCACTGCGGGCCCCCATGAATGTTCTTCATAGGGGGAGGCCAGGGGGTTTAACCCATTTAGACATGGGAACGCATTATTACGCATTATTTTGTGCTTTAACTATTGAAAAATAGCAGATATACAAGCTCACATAGCTCACACAGCTTGTATAGGTCTGCTATTTTAGAAAAATTCTTTGAATATTTCAAATCCTTATATTTTAAGGGTTTTGTTTAAAAACCTATGTTTCTATAATGTCAGTGGTGCTCAAACTTTTTCATGTGGAGGACCCCCAAAATTATATGTATTTGGTCACAGACCCCCATCTCAAAATATTTAGTTCCAGGAACCCCCCCCCCCCCAGAAGCAACATTTTTGTTACAAATGTTCGCTTGAAAAATACATAATTATATTCAAAGATTTGCACATTTTCACGACTTTTCAAAAATAGCAGATCTATCAGTGCCCGCGCTGTGAGCTTATCTGCTATTTTTCAATAGCTAAAGAATAAAATAAAGGCCCCTCCACCTTGGGCCCTACCTTGCCCCCCCCCCCCCCCCCCCCCCCTGTGACGCCCCTGCACATACATACATACTTACATGTTGGTGTTGGCGGTGGACGTCAGCCAGTCCGCTGCCAGGCCAACCATGTCCAAGCCCGTGGACAGCTGATTGAAGTACCGCGGGTGTGCTGAGGATAGGAGCGACAGAGACATTGCATGTCTTTCTCTCTCTCCCAAAAATAGCAGATCTACAAGCTCACAGTGCGTCACCTCGTGCCGGGCTGTGAGCTTGTAGATCTGCTATTTCTTTTTAATAGCCAACGCAAACATCTAAATGACACAGAATGATGCATTTCCCAATGGGTTGAAATGAAGGCCTAGCTATCACATCATGATGTCACTTCCATTTCAATACGCCTCATCATTTCTGTTTTTATGTATTGTCCACTATCGACAAAAGCCTAAATGTTTACCAGCCTACTACCTGCTATATGTCTTCTATATTATTTCATATTATCGTGCGTCCTGAATGGCTGCCATGTCTCGATGAATTGAATACTGCACTCACAGGAGTCAGGACCGCAATGGAAACACGCCCTCAGGGCTTTTTGTGTGTTATCCTTTTTAGCACCATTGTATAATCGTACCACCACTGTTCTATTTGCAAACTGTTAATAAATGATTCAATTAAAAACATCAATTAATTTGCCTACTGACAATTAGGCTGTCTGCGACAGGCCACACATCGGAGACAGTCCACGACATATATTTTGTTTAGGCCTACTGATAGACTGACGTCTAAAAGCAAGTGAAATATAAAGTGGCTATATTATATATATATATCTAAAGTTTTTCAAGATATTTGTTAAACCACAAAGGAGATAATAATGATTATAAATTCGGCCAGGTGCTCCTACTGTTATAATAAATGTCTCCTCATTAAGTGCTCCAATCGACCGTTACATAGGCTGTAATAGACTTGGCTCCAAGTAGCCTAGATCCCTCTCGCTGCCTCCAATCGAAAACCCAAATGTAAGCTTCGACGGAGCCGGGCTATGATTATACAAGACAAAGAGCCAAGAGGCGACGGAGACACTTGTCTGTTTTGTCAGGAAAATGTGACTGTATAGGAAAAAAAGGGAAAGACTATAATTCACAACAGGGCCTTTGTGGTGGGAAAATAGCTTACAGCACTATTTCAGTTGGAAATAATTAGAAACAAGGGCAAGCTGAGAGAAATAAGCAATCACTAACTGGCGATTTGAAAATAGCAAATCTAGAATAGAAGCTCACAACGGTTAGCCATGCCACCCGTTGAAGCTTGTATATCTGCTATTGGAAAGAGAGGGGAGAAAAAAAAAAGAAATAATCTTGGAAAAAGGGGGAAAAGGGGGAAATGGAGAATACGATCGGAATTAATAAAATACATCTGTAATACGAATGGTTTCACGTTGCCAGATGAGATAGACTATTGATTAGGTTTTTTATTCTCTTAATAAATCACAGTGAAGACACTGTCTGCGTCCTTTAACAGTGATGAAGGGGAGGAGGGAAGAATAATAACCCTTATCGAGCCTACCTGTTTTGATGGCATATTTCAAGGTGGCGCGACAGCTGATCAAGATATCATCCAGGGTCTCGGGCTCGTCCTGGAGCTCCCAGTTGTTCCTCTGCATAAGCTCGTTCGGATAGTGGAAATCGATGACTTTGGTCTCCCTGTCGAAGGACTCCACGATGTAGGCCAGCAGAATGTCCACCACCTCTTGCAGAAAGGTCATTGTCTTCGTGTCGCCGTTCAAAGCAGGTAGCAGGTCTATACAGTGTGTTGAAATAATGTTCATTTGCATTTTGCATTTAACCGTGGTTTGAATTAATTGATGATGAAAAGGGATTTTTATTTAGTAAGAATGCCTTCTGTAGACTATAATGGATTTGCACATCATCGCTGCAGGCCTCTAAAATACAGGGTCATGCTCTTAATTTAGCAATTAAAATGTATCTTAATGGCCTTAAAAGGACGAATAAACCTTATAAGACTGGTCAAGCGTTTATTTGTCTTTATTGGACCTCGTAATTGAGTGGCAGCTTCATCTGAAACCCATTACAGCCCACATGACAATGGGTTTGAGCTGAAGGTGACCCTTGGAAACATTACAATGAAGTGCAGGGCCAGGCGCGCAGGCAGGCAAGGCCAGACTTTCAGATTTGGTAGATATTTTATGATATATAAACGGTAATAAAACACAGAGTTCTCAGTGGAATTTTATTTTTGTTGTACCTGTTGAGTAGAGATCGGAGAAAGCGACAGCAGCAGCCGTTTTGGAACAATTACACGGTTTGTTGCAGCCGCACGGCCCCGACGACGTGCTTTCTGCCTCTTTACTGGCGGTCGGTCCAGCCGTCGTTTTTTCCACTTCTCCGACATTGAGTAGAGCTTTGGACAGGCATCACATGATACGAGATGAAAATGGCAATATTTATTTGATTTAATTATAAATTAACATCTAAAAGGTAGGCCTACAATTGTAAGCCAAATAGCAATGGAGGAGAGGGGGAAAAAAAGAAAGTTGCCAATTATAGACCTATATTGTTTTCGAGACAGATCCCTATGCCCTCCATATCAGAAGCAACATACCACATAATTTCGATCCAATGCCCCCGGACAATTTCTGGGCAGCTGCCTGGCACCATGCCCGAGCTGGAGAGAGACACATATCACATCGGGGATAAATAATTCATCCGAAACACATGCAAGCACTCAACTTGGAATAACACACTGCTATTAGTCTTAGCCTACTCCTTGTTGTTTTATTGCACGTAAAACTATGTGATAAAATAATTAACATCGAATTAATACATTATAGCTAATAAGACCCGTGGTGTCTTACTGGTCTGGTGGCATTTTAACAATGAAATGGAATGCAAGGACGGAGGCTGGCCGGAGGGGGGAAAAAAACGACAGGCGCCCCTGAAAAACGACAGTTCTAAATGCCACCGGTGGCATAGGCTATGAACACATTTAAAGGATGTAAATAAAAAGCGTACTCACTCGTGCTGGGGCTTTGGCTCCCTGAATTGTCCGCCGCATTGTTATCTCCACCGAGAGACCAAAATCCTTGCGCTGCCATTATCGTAGTGCCAGTTAATTAGGAGAGACGGAGACGAGCGGCGCCCATCCAGACCGAATGGGAGCTGTCCAGACTAGACGTGGTGCTGAACCTGTTCCTGAATGGGAGCTGTTCACGTGCGTGGTTGCTGAAGCCGTCTCCGCACCTCCCTGAATGGGAGCTGTTCACAAACGTGGTGCTGAACCCGTATCCGCGCCTCGACGATCCTCCTGACTGCTGGAAACCCAGCAGCCGAGCAGCATTCGACTCGACGGACGCTCGTCTTCGGAAAGCATGAAAGAAAACGCAGCAGTCTCGTCTCGTGTCTTCACAAGGACAAAAAGGTGTCTGTTGTTGTCCGTTCGCCGGAGGCTGCTGAGCCCACAGGTGCACGTGCAGGAGACATGAATGAAGCGGGCGTTTGGGAGTCACTTGCGCGCTTCAAGGCAGAGCGCATGCAGCCACCACACTCCTTCTGACCTGGTGGTCGTGGTGGAATGAAATATCACGGGAGATGAAGGGAGGCAGAATGCAGATCGAGTGTATCAAAAAGCGGGTCTGGAACACAAAATCCTATGTCTGTCCTTTATGTCCTGCAGTGTCTGCTTTTATACTGCCAATATCGTTCGAGACAATTATTTAAGTAAAGGCCAAGCACGACAGGACACTAGAGGTGAAAATGATGTTAAAGGGGTAGGAGTTAAAATGAGCGTCTCTCAAATCCATCCACTCATTGTGTAGGACATGTGATAACCTGATGATTTCACGTCACCAAAGAGACATTCCTGCGTGATTCACACGAAGTCATGACGAACTAAGTTGCGTGGAGTCGTGACTGACTCCTTGACGCCAAGTGTTGTAACTTGTGCCCCCCCAGTGTTGCCAGATTTTGCGAGAGAAATAAGCAACCGCGTCTATGAAAAGAAGAGATTTATTAGGCCAATTGGGCACTATTGGCTACTTGAAAAGAGCAGATTTACAAGCTTGTATATATCTGATATTTAGCAGGGAAAACAAATCTTGGGGGAAAAGGGGGGAAATGTGGAATATTTCTGAACAGAATCTAACAGCACAAATGTTGTATGGGGGTCCTTAATTGGCAGTGGCACCAATTAATCCTGGGTCCTTAAATGTTTGAGAACGACTCATTTATAGGAGGTCCAAATAAGCAACATTAACTACTTTAAAATGTGAAACCCACAACCGAGCAACTAAAAACAAACCTTATTTAATATATATATAACGGAGGTGATCCGAACCTCCCCACCCGGGTTCGTACCCGGGTCTCCCACGCGAAAGTCCAATATCTTAACCACTAGACCAAAGAGACATCTCTTTCGTCGGGGGGAGATACTAGACTTTTGAGGCTTCAAGGCTGGGGCTGCGACTCTCTCCGTCACATATATATTTAATATACTATTGGCACTTATAATAAGCAGACATGGCAACACTGCTTGTAATCTTCTGAGCCCCCCCCCCCACCCCCCTCCTCACCCGCATTTGGGTGTAGCCAAAACTATCAAGTCCTATTTCTGGGGGCGACTGCTATAATTGTCCGCCTCTGGTGTAGAAGAAACATTGGGCGGTCTGCAGAGTGCAGACGCCATGAGCACACCACCACGCACGCAGGACAGGTCCCTCTGTCTTGTCTTGCACGAATTCCCTCCAGCCCAGAATGTTTTGCTAAGCTCTCTGAGAGTCTGACTGCATCACACTGCAGCACCACCACCACCATGGCATGTCCTTCTGTCTGTCTGTCTGTCTGTCTGTCTGTCTGTCAGCCATGCATGCGTCTTGGATGAGAGCGACGGAATCCCTACAGGCTACACAGGCAGTGACGTGGGCACCAGAATGACTGACTGACTGCAATGAATGTGTAGATAAATGTAAAATTTAAGTATGTGCCTGTATAGCCGTGTGTGTGTGTGTGTGTGTGTGTGTGTGTGTGTGTGTGTGTGTGTGTGTGCGCGCGCGCGCGCGCGTGGGTGCGTGCGCGCATGTTTTTATTTTCATGTGAATATGTTTCTTTCACATTTTTAATTAGGCCTAATGGACAAACAGACACACGCGCACACGCGCACACGCACGCGCGCGCGCGCGCAGTCTGGTTGACCTGATAATTGTGCTAGCTAGCAGGTCTTTGTCAGAAATTCAGAATGGGTTGCTGTATTGTGGCATTGTGTGCAGCATCATGTACTGTATCAGCACATTGCTAGAGACTCACCAACCGCCTTGTGGGGTTTCCTCTGTAAATGTCATGGAAAGGTTGTTTGTTGTTGGTTCTCAAAGAAGTCAGATTAAACAGGGATGGGAATATGCAAGCTTATGCCAATAAGAAATGTAAATACAAATGATTAAGAATATACCTGTATACGTTTTTTAAAAGTTTTCACCTATCAA
Source organism: Nannobrachium achirus (assembly GCF_963921795.1). NCBI lineage: Eukaryota > Metazoa > Chordata > Actinopteri > Myctophiformes > Myctophidae > Nannobrachium > Nannobrachium achirus. The sequence goes on along the minus strand of NC_137828.1, from coordinate 23,512,989 downwards.
ATGTCATGACCTAAATAGGAAAATCAGATTGAACGTTTTTTCTCTAAAAGTCTCCGTGTCTCTCCAGCCACTCTTTATTAATCAGAAAATGCATTTCCAGGCCTTAATACCACAGAATATGGCCTACATATTAAACAAGTGATTTGAAGTGATAACAAACAAAAGAGGAGATACAATTGGAACTGGAACACTATATATTTGATCTGATATGGGTTCTCTCTAACCCAGCTGACACACACACACACACACACACACACACACACACACACACACACACACACACACACACACACACACACACACACACACACACACACACACACACACACACTTGTAATAGATCTTCATAGGGGTTTTATGCTCTAGCAGTATTCTTTTTCCCAAAAAAGGATTTGCACACATTTTCACGATTTTTCAAAAAAATAGCAGATCTATAGAGGCTCACTTGTATAATTAATTATCTGCTATTTTTGAATAGCCAAAGGTTAAAATATGGCTAAAGTGGTTAAAAGGATTGTGACGCTACAGTATATTAACACATTTTGCTGGGGGCCAGCTGGTGCCCCCTTCAAGTACCCCTGGGGGTCCCCGTACTCCACTTTAAGAACCAATGGTCTTCTGTAAGTGCCGATAACCCACTAAAGACACCTTATATCTGTTTTACTAGCAAAAATAAATGACACTGTAATTGGAGGCATTTAGTTAGTATCCTTATCTAAATGACTTCAGAGCACTAGTGCCTTGCCCAAGGACAATTTAATGTTCTTTTAAATAAGAGTTAGTTTATGGTTAAATTACTTTATGCCCCATGAAGGCACAGAAAGATATCAGGTGCTATGATAGAACAGAAATAATTTTGATACATTCACAAAATAATTCAGTTACATTCATATCATTATCTTACTTTCTTTTTATTTCCTTTCTTTTTTAAACTCTCAGACTGTATGTATGCTGATTATGTCCGCTACATGTTGATGCCTGGATATTGACGTTTATTTTTATCCGAGTAATCCATTAAGCATATTTACACCTACATATTATAAAACAATTGGTCTTTCAAAATGTATCATGATGTGACCAGCTGGAAAGAAATGGACTGCATTCAAAAGTTAATCAATTATTATTTATTTTCTCAATACATTACATGATGTTAAAAAAAGAGAGAGCCATTTCCTCTAGAAAACAGCGTTGTGTACAGCGCCTCACAGCAGTCACATTCCTTAGCCAATAATTTTTGACAAAAAAAGAAATCTCCATGAATTCAAGACTTCATGGGGTGTGTAATTGATAGAAAATAAGACATTTCTTTGGGTGAACTACTCCTTTAACTTAACAAGCTTCATTAGTGGTACCCAGAGCCAGAAACAGCGCCGGTCACGTGGTTCGATCATGTACGACAGAAAAGTCACTTTTAGACTCCAATGAATTCTGAAAACTTCCGGTTCGTGCGTTATCACTAAGCGCCAATAGATGTGTATGTAGAAGACCTGGCCCCATGAAGTGAATGGTGAAGTGAGTGCGACTCTCCAATAGAGGGCTCTGGTGGTACCAAACCAAATATATTGAGCGAACTCCCTCTGCTTCACCCCCCCCCCCCCCCCCCCCCGACGCATTCCCGACTCGCTTGACACCTTGGGGGTGAGAACCTGTTGTCTCATTGGCATTCAAATTGACTTTTTTTTTTACATCCAATTATTCACAAGTTCTATTAAAAACAGCACACAATCTTTACAAAAGTGGTATCCATGTCCTCTTGACTCGACTCCTGGTGCGACTCTCCAATAGAGAGCTCTGGTGGTACCAAACCTACTCCCATTGGCATTCATTTTGCCTTTTTTTGACATTCAATTATTCACAAGTTCTATTAAAAACGGCACACAATCTTTACAAAAGTGAAAGAAGAGGGAAATATATTATTTACAGTTATCCTTGTCCTTCTGACTATCATGTGCAGAGTTTAAGGCAATTTGCCTGGTAGTAACGACATATAATCTACACAGTATATACAGTACATTAAGTGCAACAATGACTCAATGTTTCTTCAACATATAACATTTCCCCTTGTTAAAGCAGCACTATGTCGTTTGCGGTATCAGTGGCCATTTAGCAAATAACATGGCAGTCAACGCCTTTGACTTCATTACCCAAGAGCCTCTGCAAGCATGTCCGCCGAGGACACGCTGTGATTGGCCAGTCTTCACTTTGACTGACAGTTCTGGCTTGGAGCCTTGGCAAATGCCAGGATGAAACTCATTCTCTCCATACATACAGTCAAGCCCCTAGCAGGGACCCCCCTGGGTCTATACATTTATGGAAGGATGATTGTTATTGCTTAACCCATTTAGGCCTAAAATTTGTGGATGCTTTCACTATTAAAAAATAGCAGATATACAAGCTCACAGCGCGGCACTGAGTGCCGCGCTGCGAGCTTGTAGATCTGCTATTTTTGAAAAATCGTGAAAATTAGAATTTTGTCCCGATTCATTAAGTGTCTTTTGAATCCTTCTAGCAATCTGGCTAGCCATCATCAAAGAAAAGGTCCCTTTCACTTCAACTGGAGCTCAGTTAGTCTGTTCTTGAGAGACTACTATGTCAGTGGTGCTCAAACATTTTCATGTGAAGGACCCCCGAAATTATATATATTTGGCCACGGACCCCCATCTCAAAATATTTAGTTCCAGGGACCACCCAGAAGCAAAATTTTAGTTACAAATGTTCGCTTTGAAAATACATATATTCAAAGATTTGCACACATTTTCACGACTTTTAAAAAATAGCAGACATATCTGCTATTTTTCAATAGTTAAAGCGTTAAATAATGTTAGGCCTAACATGTAATTTTATAATTTTGTGGGACATAATATGCTATATACGTAGTTATTAAAAGGTGACAGTGCTGTTTTAACAATACCGTAGTTAAAAAAAAGGATTTGCAAGGTGTAAATATGTTGCTCATACATCCAGGGAAATGCATGTGTTATAATCATATCCTGTGATATTGTTGCCGTCAGGCAGAAACCTTGCAGCTCCATATTCGCATGTTTTTTTCTCGTAAATTAATGTCCTAATACGTCATACGAGAGTGTCGCCCGAAAGTAGTGAAAATAGCAGATTTATAAGCTCACAACGCGACACGTCGCGAGCTTGTAGATAGGCTATTTTCAAAAGTTGTAATAATGAAAAGGGAACGGTTTTGCGTCTCTATGAACACAATTTGCCCGTGTTCGGGAGAGGAAAGGGGAAGAGGGTGATATTGGTTATTGCACGTATACTCCTACAGGCTGGTGGCGGCACCTGTCAGCCGGGAATGTTGGGAGGGAGGAGTAGGACGAAGGAAGGCCCTAAGTCCTCCCGGTGGGGGCTCCCAGGGACGTGCTGGCCATTGGGAAAAGCAGGACAACTCCCGAACGGCCGGTTCATTCCCGGCCGGTCCAGGCCGGCCATTAGGAAAAAAAATTACATAAAATGTCGGCCTTTGTTCCATTTTGGGGGCTGGGCACACAACGCCTCGCGGTGCGAGGCGTTGTGTGCTTGTAGATCAGCTGTTTTCACTAGTTTAAATAATTTTTTAAATGATAAATACAAAACAAACGGTTTTGGACATACAAGGTTTCCACCCAACAACGACGAAATATAACTCATGTAATTGGCCCACTGGCTTGTCACTTGTCATGATCTGAAATGGCAAATCTTTGAGTAGCAGCAGCGCTATAGAGAGATCTCTCTCTCTATAGCACGCAATGCGGGCCTCTCCAACTCTTTTTCCCGGGCTGAATCAGGGGCCCAGCACGTCCCTGCTACAAATAATAATAATAACCAGTAAGACTCTCTAATCGGGAGATAAGCGACCGTCAGGTCGCAGCGTGATCTTAGGTCCAAAAATGTGTTAAAAAAAGAATCGGCCTGATGGTGGCGCTATATAATAGGAACGGTTTTGGTTTCCACCAGACAGCAATGATATATTTCTTTAGGTATATTCTTCTTCTCTGCATCTTGGCTTCTTGTTTTTTTTGGTCAAGCGATGGAACTGTTGTCCAATGAAGAAGAAGTCCAGTACTATTTGATGAGCCGCCGTCGCTGGGAGGTCTTCCGCAGTAAGTGTCTGTAGTCGTACGGGTTCTCCTCTCTCTGGCTCTCTGTGGAGGGCAGCCTGGGTACTGAGCGCCTGTCATCCAAAGCACAACAACAGATAAACACGTGACCATACTGTATGCACAAGGGGGGAAAAAGAAAGAGCTATGGAGGCTAAACGGAGAAAGTGGAAATGTGGGAACGTGAGATGCCTTGCGAGATTCGAGTTAAAGGAAAAGACAACAAGATTAATGGTAAAGGCAGTTTTTTTGTGTGTGTGTGTACGTGTTTATCCTCTCTGGCAGTCATTTTTCATGTGTTGTATCATGCTGTCATAGTTGAGAGGCGGATTCACTGTTTTTGAATCGTGTCTCTTCAGGCTGTGTTCTTAAAGATACAGCTTGTAAGCTTCAACTCTACCTGGGTAGCATGGAGTTGCATCACACTTCTGGAAGTCCATTCATTTTCATCAGATCGACACTTTCTTGCTGATGTTTCCCACACACAGTTGCCCCATTTCCCCTTCTCTTCATGCAGAAGAATTGGGTACAGCTGAATTCTTTTCTGCCAACATTTCCCACCAACAGACACTCAATTTCTAGTGATGACGCATCTTGTCAATGTCACACCTACAGTAGGTTATAGTCCTATCCATTAAACACCACTGACTACAGCTAGAGATAAGACCGATAAAAGATTTTTACATCCCAATACAGATAACTTGTGTTTCGGTCGATACTCAGTACAGATCAGATACCAGCATGTTAATTTAAACTAATCTAGGACAGTGGCTCTCAAAGTGAGGTCCAGGGACTCTCATGGTTCCTTGAGGGGGTTCCAAATGGAAAAGTACAAGTCTGGAACTCAGACAAGGGGTCATTGAAAATAAGACATTTGAAAACCAGTAAGACTCCCTAATCGGGAGATAAGCGACCGTCAAGTCGCATACACAAACTTTAGAAGGCAATGGTAGGCAATCAGGAGGGAATATGAGAAATGGGACCGATCTATGTTGATGACATGACTTTAGAGATACTGTGTAGCGCTTTGCGTGATTTTAGGGCAAAATCTGTAGGAGCAGTGTCCAAAATGTGTTTTGCAAGAATCGGCCTCATGGTGGTGCTAGAAGAGGGCCATGTGAGAAATGAAGGGTGGAGGTTGTGGTTTGGCAGCCAAGGATTGTGCAAGGTTTGGCATGGATAGGGGCAACGGTGGTGGAGATATGACATGGGGAAAAGTGTGACGTGATGGACAGACTGACTGGCCGTTGGAGGTTTTGATAGTAACTGCGACTCCGTAAATGACATCATCCTTTGATAAATGACGTGGTATTGAAATGGCATAGACTGACATACTGACCAATACCGGTTCTAGCATTCTATGCAGTATTGGCAGCTTTTACGATACTGGTATCGGTAATCGGAACAACTCCAACTGCAGCTGCCAAATAGCTGCACGCATGGTTATATGGTAGTAGCAGTAGCAAACTTGACCGCACACACTGAGATTTACTTTAGAGCAGGGGTCTTCAACAGGGGGTCCTCATAGTTACTGTAGGGGGTCCTCCAAATCTTTGTGTGATAGAAACTTTTTTCCCCCTCCTATTTTATATTAACCACTTGAATAGTGTCCAAATTCTGAGAACTTTAGCCAAAAATAGCAGATCTACAAGCTCACAACGCTGCAAGGCGTTGTGAGCTTGTAGATCGGCTTTTTCGGGAAAGAGGTTTGGTGTAGAGGGGGAAAAAGAGCAGACTAAGTACAGAGTGAAAGGTCAAGTTTATTAAGTATTGACGGTTCAAGTGGTTAAATATCTGAAAAGACAAATTGACATGAATCCAAAATACACTGATGTTTGTGCTGTCAAACGATGAAACTATATGGAATCTAAGGTTGTGGCGGTCCCTGCTTCATCTCTCTCTCAACTAAGGGGTCCATGGACTGAAAACGTTGAAGACCCCTGCTTTAGAGTTTTCAACGGGCCTGAAAAGTAAGGCCCAGCCCTAACTGGGTTCAGCTCTAACTGGGCCCGGAACGAACAATTACCATAATTTGAGGCCTGAAAACCTGAAAAAAGGTAAAAAAAATAAATAAAAAGAGGCCATTGCCACTGCCCAAAATGATGGCAGAGTGAGAGAACAAACATAATAGTTAGCGAAATGTTCAGTTGTTCACCTGTTGTCTTTGGTGGGTCTGGGGGGTGGTGGTTCAGTGATGGCCCTCTCTCTGGACTGCCTCTGGTGGCCAGCAGTAAGCTGCTCTGTAGACGACGACGGTCTCCTCTCCATGGACTCTCTGCTGCTCACGGACTGCCTTTCGTCCACAGACTGCCTCCTCTCGCCCGCTGTGGAGGCGGCGGACATGCCCTGGTAGTACTGGTCATCTACATCCAACTGCTTCCCTGAACTGAAGATGAAAGGATATTTTTGGGGACAACTCACTTAGAAAAGCATTGGTTTCATCTGTGGTAGTAGTGGGAGTAGTGTTGGGAGTGCTTAGGAGTGGGCATATTCATCAAAATGTACACCCGCATCAAAATCAAATCAATTTTGTGCTAGACTTTTGTCTTGGGAGATTCATTCGGCAAGCTGACGGACGGACGGACAGACAGGCGGTGGAGCTTTTCATAGTAACTTACGACCTGAGGGTCGCAATAATGACTCAAATAGTCATCCAAATAATTACTTGATAAAATGTCTAAATAAAATAATAATAAATAAAATATATAAAATAATACTATAAAATAATAGTAATAAAATGTCTACTAGTGAAGAGTACTTGAGATACAATACTTCATACGATCCAATACAATGCTTAAATTATCAGAACATAATTAAATGTATAAAATAAACATATATAAGTGCTTGCCCAAAAGAAATTTGAAAGACTTATGTAACAGAGAAAAAAATTAAAACAAATGTAAAAGTGAATCCGCCTCCCAAGAGTAAAAGTGCAATGTATTCAAAACTAACTAAATGTAACTATTTCCTACCCACCTCTGATGTATAGGCCTAATCAGGAAGATTTTGGAAAAACACATTTTTGCCCTATTTGTGGAGATAAGCCACCTACGGTCGCTTATCTCCCGATTAGGGAGTCTTACTGGTGTATAGGCCTACTGTATAACATGACCTTTTAGTCCTTATTTAATTGTTTAAATCAGGGGTCTTCAACATTTTCAGGCCAAGGACCCCTTAGCTGAGAGACAGATGAAGCAGGTGCAGATTTTCATCGATTTCATAGGTTGATTCATAGACTTGTTTGACAGCACTGTCATCAGTCGATGTTGGATTTGTGTTAATGTGTTTTTTCAGACATTTAATCACTTAAATTGTCGATACTTTGTAAAGTTGACCTATCACTCGGTACTTGGTCTGCTCTTTTTTATCTCCACAACCAACCCATTTGCCGAAAATAGCCGATCTACAAGCTCTCAACGCCTTGCAGCGCGAGGCGTTGAGATCTGCTATTTTTGGCCAAAGTCCTCCTCAGAATAGGGATGCGAGGGTTGTTAATCTAAAATAATTATCCTATCACACAAAGATTTGGCGACCCCCCTGTAGTAACTCTGAGGACCCCCTGGGGGTCCCGGACGAAAAGACCCCTGGTTTAAATTATCAATCACAGGCTCTCATCCTTATTTGACTAGAAATATATATATATATATATTTTTTTACGAATAGCCTCAGTAACATACACTCCATCATCCATTGTCCCTCTTCGCTGTCCATTGTTCTTTGTCTCTGCTTTCGCTCTCATTTATAACTAAATGTTGTCCACCGCACACTCCTCTCTGTCTCTCTGAACCTCTCTTCTCTTTAGTTGTACATTTACTCAAGTACTGTACTTAACTAAGATTTGTAGGCTTTTTTTTCCTTTACTAGAGTACTACCAATTTTCAATAGTTTTACTTTGACTCTACATAACATATCTCACAGGCAAATATTGTACGTTTACTCCACCATAATTAATTACAATGTTTAGTTACTAGTTACTTACAAAACCAATTCAACCCTATATATATATATATATATATATATATATATATATACACACACACTTTGGCAATACAAAAATCTAAAAACTATTTTCAAAAGATTTTTATACTTTTTTAAAACTTGTGAAACAGTACCTTCTAAAAACTATTTTCAAAAGATTTTTATACTTTTTTAAAACTTGTGAAACAGTAAATTCTAAAAACTATTTTCCAAAGATTTTTATACTTTTTAAAACTTGTGAAACAGTACCTTCTAAAAACTATTTTCAAAAGATTGTTATACTTTTTTAAAACTTGTGACAGTACCTTCTGCACAATGAGTTATTTTCCTTTTGGCACTTGAGTATATTTCAATACCAATACTTTTATACTTTTACTCGCAAAATTTAGACTTGTAACAGACTATTTACAACAATTGGGGTATTGATACTTTTACTCGAGTATAAAAGGTGAATATATGTCTTCCATCACTGCCCCTCCCCCTCTGCTGTCAGCCTCAGCTGGTAGATGCCATCCCTCCTCCTGACCTTCTCCACCTTAATGATGCATGTAAACGCTCCTGTCCATCGCTGCCTTTATTTATCTGCTAACAAATTATTACCCTTGATGTTTGGAGTCTGCTCACACAGCTTGTGTGTGTGTGTGTGTGTGTGTGTGTGTGTGTGTGTGTGTGTGTGTGTGTGTGTGTGTGTGTGTGTGTGTGCGTAGACTGCTGTGATGAAGTGCCCTGGCCCCTCCTCTCCGTCTAACTGTCCAGCCCCCCCATAGCTCCGATCATCACCTCTCCCCAGACGCTTGAAACCTCCCTGTGCACACATGCACGCGCGCACGCACGCGCGCACACAAGACTTTCTAATTCTCTAATTCAGTGGTTCTCAACCAGTGGTCCGGGTCCTTGAGGGTGGTCCCCATCGAATCGAAATGATGGAGAGTTGGTAACCAAATGGATCCTGTGTATCTAAGAATTGCCTAAGGAAATCCCCCCCCCCATTTTTGAATAGCCAATGTATAAATGGATAAAGTGGTTCAAATGATTGTGAAGCCATGTTAAGTACATTTTCTGGGGACCCCCTGGTAAATGGGACCCCCCCCCCTCCCAAGGACCCCATTTTGAGAACCAATATGCTCTATATGCCTTCCATCCCAGAATAAGATACCGTTCATGAATATTGGCATAATATTAGTCTTATTACTGATGCCCCCCCCCCCCTCCCCCAAACTTATATAGACCATTACCATTTCTCTTTGTCATTGCAGCACTATTACAGTCATAGCACCACACCAGTCCTAGCATCGCATGGAAAGGAGGTGAAAGATTAAGCCAATTAATTTCATTGAGGCTGTGTATTGTTACAGGTCGTTAGGTGTGGACCCACACACACTACTGTCCTCACGTTGGCACGGTGCCCACGGCCATTACGGTGGATGCAGGATGGCGGCGTGCCAGCCTTTTATAACAATGCCAGGGGAGTCGTTAACCCGTTATTAAAGGGGCCACACCATGCTTTTAAAAATATATATTTTATATAAATATTGGTCCATAATACGGTTTTATACAGGTTTTAGCCTTAACATATATAACAGATATTTAAATGTCATGTTCTGTCTGTCTCTAATTCCAAGCCATTTCAGATGCAATACCAAAATGCCCTTTGTTGGCAATGGGGCGCTGTCTTTGGGCTAAAATTGGAACGATACAGAGAAGATACCATGGCACCATGCTAATCTTCTCTGTATCGTTCCAATTTTAGCACCACTTTACCTCATGGTTCCACCTCATATACTAGTCTTAAAGGCCCACTTCACCTCTGGGACAACCAGATCTTATTTTATTGTTGTCTGGGACACGATCAACACAATCCCGAGTTATTTTTTGTGTTCAATCTGTGTTTTGAGATATTTTAGTATTTCAGCATGACTAGTGATGAATTTCGTGTTGATCGTGTCCCAAACAACAATAAAATAAGATCTGGTTGTCCCAGAGGTGAAGTGGGCCTTTAACCCTTTCAGTGCCACCTTTTCACCACTAGAGGGCGCCCAATGGCCATAGAATCCACCATAGACAAGCGCTGTATATGCACAAGCCGTGCGCAGCCATGACGAGCCTGAACACTTTCCTTTGTGCATGAACAGGGACAGGATGAAGTTAGCTTGAAGTTAGCTATTGGCTACCAAGCATTTTAGAAGCCCTATTTTCGGCGATTTAGCCATGATTAAACCTTGCACACCTCATGGATATGCATGGAACAGAGAAATGAGCTCTAAAGATCCTGGATTGCATTGGAGTGGATGGTAAATATCGGCGGCGCGACGCTCTCGCGGGCCGTGTAAACAGATGACGGCCGGCGGCCCGGCTCGAACTAGTTCGGGATAGGCACCCAGGACGTTAATAATTATCCCGAACTAGTTCGGGATAGGCACAATAAGAGTTAATAGAATATAGCCTCCCAAAAAGTACCGCCCCCTTCTCGAGTAGGGGGCCCAAAAGGAAATGAACCCCCTGTGACATAGAATGGGGTAGATTTCAAAAGAGTACCGTTCAGACACGCCCATTCAGAAAATCACTGAAATGGAAGGCAAGGCAAGGCTTAGGGTCGTTTCACACTCTAATAAGGAGCCTAACTAATTTCGGATCGGGAGGGCTCCCCGACCCGAAATTATTTAGGTTCGGGGGAGTTCATCCATACTTTCTTAACGGCTAGTGCCGAAGTCGCTTGTAAATATTGGAGGTCTGTGGCATGACAACGTTTGTGGCCGATGAATGAGCGTTGCAGGGTGGATACATATCTGACTGGCCCTAGCGCTGCACGCTGAATGACTGGAGGTCCAGTGAGTAGCAGCTCCAGCGGCAGCAGCACCAGTTACAGGGTCTCTTCTCTCTCTCTCTCACACTCACAAACGCTCGAGCTCTGTCAAAAACATTTAATCTGCAAGCTCACATTATAGACGTGCCGCCTCTCTTGCTGCATGCATGTCATCACACAGTCACAACTCGCCGTGGAAAACCTATCAACACGGAACACTAGCAAAGTTGTGTTTAAGCTCTTCCTTTCTCTTTAAAACGGTCGGCGACGCGTTAGCGATACACGCAGCAAAGCTGTGTTTGTGTGTGTGTGTGTGTGTGTGTGTGTGTGTGTGTGTGTGTTTGTCGCGCGCGCGCCTCCCAGTCCATCACTCGTCTCCAGCCAGAGCGAGAGCCAGCTGACAATGTATCCACTCTGCAACGCTCAATACACGGCCACACAAGCATTGGAAGTCGGCGTGTCTCCCTCCCAAACGACCGCTGTTTCCTTGGCTTCACAGCCGAGCATATGAACTTGGAGCTGGGCTGAAGGAATGAGAAGACACCGCTGAGTACCGAAATTAAGTTGGGAAGTGACAACATTTCGGCAGCACCGTGGAGCGAGTTTAGTCGGTTGACGCCCCCCCAAACCGGGAGGGGAAACCCATATTTGGGTCTGGACATTGCCGAACCGAAATTAGTTAGGCTCCTTATTACAGTGTGAATCGACCCTTAGAGTTAATGAATTGGGGTTTTTTTGGGCTGGAAGAGACACTGGGAAGACCAAAAAACTGAAAAATGTGAAATTCATGGTGTAGTCCCTTTAAAGACCTGAGGTCCATTCTACAACATGGTGTCAAATTCAGTGTCTCTCAAACTTTTCTTTGTGTCGGAGTCCCCCGACATTATCTGTATTTGCCTGTGGACAACCCCCACCCATCTGAAAATCTTTTGTGCCAGAGACACTCCCCAGAAGAGCAGATTTGAGTTTGAAGAATTTCAAAAAGATTTCACTTCATGATTTTTCCAAAAGCGCTCGCTCAGAAAATGTGCCCTGAAAAGGAGAACCCCTGTTCTAAATCCTACGAGTTTTCAGAGAAACTTGTGTGGCGATAGGCCTACATAATGAGTTTATTGGGTAAAAGTGTTTTAATGGGTTCAAAATAGGTGAAATAGAAGCCATATACTCACTCCTGTTTCCTGGGGCGTCGCTTATCCTCCTGGACCGACCGCTGAGAGGAGAGACATCGAAAATTACAAGTCAATCAAAGACACCCAATAATTGTACCATTTTACGAGACAGCACAATTATTGGGCTGGTGGTGGTAGCCTAGTTATTAACACATCGGCTGCCCAAAAGGTGGCGCCAGAGCCCCAGCTAAGTGCCCAAAGCCACTTCCATAGAAGAATACAAGGCCCTGTTGCGTCAATGCATGCGTCATGACGTCACTTGGTCACATGAGCGCAGACAGGATGTTATTGTGTAACTTACTGTATGGGCCAGTGTTGATCATAGCTGTTCATTGACGATCAAAATGTGGAAATTTTTCCGCACGCGGCCACAGTTTTAGCCATAAAACAAACATCAGAGATAAAGGGCGTTAAAGATGGGGAAATGCATTGGAGTATACGGAGAAAAACGGCCGCGTGATGCTCTCAGCGTCGACTCAAAGCGACTAGCGGCTAATGGGCTACATCCAGGCGCAGCCCCAACGTAACGGTGAGATTTAAAGTTAATACTGTAAGTACAGTAAACACGTCAACGCGTCGTGGGCCTCCAGCGACATCAAAGAGATTGGCGTGTAGACACCTCGTGGGCACCCGCTGTGTTAAACTTGAGTGATCCTAAAATCCATTCGAAAACAGGAACACATTATACTGAAATTAATTATTCCTGATGAAACAAGTCTTGCATCAGTGTTATTTTCTCTATGATAATTTGTGTAGCTTTTGATCATTTGAATTAGTCTCTTCATTCTAAAATGTTTGACATCTTATATTCGGTTTCATATATTAGTTGACTATGATTAGGCTGATTAGACCTATATTACAGTGCATGTTAGAGTCAGAGGACGGCAAACAAACCTTGAGTGCTGCGAGACGGGCTAGTTTACGTTGCACTATTGTGGGCTGAAATCAAATAATTAAGTGCTGAAAATGTACATCATGAATACTGTGACCCCTACTTATCTTGGTAGATACAGTAGGCTACACGATAAAAACACAGTCAACAATTTACAGTACATTTGCGAAATTCAACTTTGACAAGGTGTCTTTTTCAAATGTGTTCTCTGGTTGAGAAAACATATGCGATCAATAATGCATTTGTAAATGCCAGCTAGGAAAACTGTCACAACATCTCTCCTGCCTCTCTAAGCTGTAAGTAATGCTTCAGCTGTAGTATCTGTAATCATTCAACATTGATCATGATCACACACATGGTGGGGGTTCCCACCAGTGGTGGAAAGTAACTAAGTACAAGCACTGTACTTGAGTACAATTTTGAGGTATTTCTTTTACTTTTTATTGTATTTCCAATTGTTTTACTTTTACCTCTACATCTGAGAGGCAAATATTGATCTTTTACTCCACAACAATTATTTGCAGTGCTGGTGTGGTGCTCTTTTTTTCAGAGGGATTGGATAATCTACCGGTCATGCAGATACGCTACTGCGTTTTCAATGGATGAAATGGTTTGTAGAGGGCTACGCTTGGCTATGAAACATTTCTGCAGGTCTGTATAACACGGTAGAACATCACTGATTATTTGACTACTTTATTTACCAGTTACATTGTAGATGTTGATTATTATTACAAAACATATATAACAAAATACAAAACATTAACCAAAAAATATTTTGAAAATATCTGCTCTCCAAGCTCACAATGTGTTGCGATGCGACACATTGTGAACTTCTGAACTTGTGTCGCGATGCGACACATTGCTGTTGGACTCACGTGAATCAGGTTGTAATAGGTGGAGTCCTCTGGCGTGTGGAGGGTCTTGGGCTGCTGAGTTCTGCGGGGGGTCCGTGTTACTTTGGCGTCTGTTGAGAGATGACAAAGACAGTGAAAAACATCCGTCACAAGTCAATGATGAAAATCTTACCGTTTTATCATTGTGACAGCCCTACCTTGTACTAATTTTTACTCATTTACTGCCGTATAACAGGGGAACATGAGATATTTTCAATGGTCCGGGCTGCCATGTGACGAGTTCCTTATTTTGACGCTGGATGTTGCTGTTCGCTAGCTTGTGGGTCAGCAATTTTTTCAGAGCAAATCGGAGCGACGCTGAGTATTCTATGATTTTTCAGTTAAAGTGCTTTGCAATGTGTTCCATGGCCACATTGTAACTATTTATGAGTATTTATGAGTGCTTACATGGTACATTGCTACTGCATGTTTATATTGAACAGACGTGTTCCAGTACAATGTCACATATCAATTAAATACGTAGCATTTACTGTACACATACTGTATACACTATGAATGTATTGCTCTAATGTTGGTCTGTTTTAACTTCATTGTTTTATTGCACAGCATCTTGTAAGTTGCTTTATTATTAATAAAGTCTACTTACATGTACTTGCAATGAAAACTGACAAGGATTGAATCGGTACTTCTGAATCTGCCAGGCATTTGTCATTATCAGTGGTGTAAAGTATCCAAGTACTGTACATGTACCTGCGTACAATTTTGAGGTATTTTTACTTCTACTCCACTACATCTCACTTCAGTTATTTTAAAACTTTAGTTAACAGTTACTTTGTAGATTTTGATTATTATTACAAAACAAACTAACCACTTCAGCCCCTTACAGTATATTTCGTCCATTTGAAAATAGCCGAGCTCACAATGTCTTGCATCGCGACACATTGTGAGATCGTAGATCTGCTATTTCAAAATATGTTTTATACTTTCTGAACCTGTGAAATGGGACATTCTGCACTTTTAGTTTTAGTACTTTAATTTTGATGATGATACTTTTACTTTTACTCAAGTACATTTGGAATACAGACTCCTACTTGTAGCAGACAGTATATCTACATTGCAGTATTGATACTTTTACTCGAGTACAAAATATGAGTATTTTTTCCTCCACTGGTCATTAGCACTTTTTAAATATCCAACTAAAGACGATGCCATCTTGCTCAAGTATCATCAATTCATTTGGGTTTGTTCTAATTGGTTGTTGTTCCCAAAAGGACAAGAACGTTTGTGAGGTCATTCTAGGCCGTTCAATCTAAGCCAAAAAAAAGGCCCAACCCAAAAGAAATTGCAATAGTAATCATTCAGGGTTTTTTATGATCCTTTGGATCATCCAAATAACATATTAAAAGTTGTGAATTATATATTTAGTGGATCAAGGTAAATTCAGGGGGTTTGAGTTTGGGTCCATTCACTTACTATAGCCTACATGAAAAAAGACTCCCCCAAAAAGTAACATGTGAGGGGTCTTAACTAGGGGTTTTTCATTATTCTGAATCCATTGCAAGCATTTGTTTTGCACCAAAAACATTCCTTGGGCTACAAATTGACCCCACAAAACTGTGAAAAGTGATGACTCATCAATACACTATCGTTTTGTGGGCCGTTTTTAGCCAAAGGAATACACAAATGCTTGCAATGGATTCAGAATCATGAAAAAAACCCTAGTTAGACCCCTCACATGCTACTTAAAGATGGTCTTTTTTTCTTGTAAGTGAATGGACCCCTGAATTTACCTTGATCCACTAAATATATAATTCACAGCTTTTAACTTTTTAAAATATGTTATTTTAATGTTATTTGGATGACCTAAAGGATAATAAAAAACCCCTGAATGATTACTATCGCAATTTCTTTTGGGTCAAACCACAGATGGACTATTCTAACATGTCTGGTCGAGTTATATAGAAAACCTATTGAGTGTGAACTGCACCGTAACAACCTTTTGACCCAGACGTAATGTATTGTACATGTACTTATCGAGCTGCCTTCTATGGTACATTGTACTTTAAACCTTAGGCCTCTGGTGGGTTGCATTGTCAAACAAGAGATTATTCAAAATGACCCCTAGCCAGTGTCACAAAGTGTTCCGCTTGTCTCTGTGACCTCAAAGCCTCCATTCTCTGGCATCAATGGCAACACACTGGCTCCATGGGGTTTAAACGAGGAGTTCGACATCAAGCGATTCTTGTAATCTGTCTTCTTAATATTACATTTTCATTCTGTATAGCTGACTGTGCTTGATTCTCTGTTTAGTTCAGGGAACTTAGACTAACTGTTCTATTATGTGTCAGGTATTTTGAATGAGAACTTTATGTCTCTGGATGTGTGGGTTGGTTGTGACCGTCAGGTTGCAAGTTACTATAAGCTCCACCGGCTGTCTGTCTGTCTGTCTGTCTGTCCGTCCGTCCGTCCGTTTGTCTGTCTGTCCGTCACGTCACACTTTAGCCCCTACTCTATCTCTGGCACCGTTGGCCCTATCGATGCCAAACTTTGCTCACACACTCCTTGGATGGCATATCACAACCTCCAGCTCTGATTTCTCATATGGCTCTCTTCTAGCGCCACCATCAGGCCGATTTTTTCAAAACACATTTTTGGACACTGCTCCTACAGATTTTGCCCTAAAATCACAAAAAGCGGTACACAGTATCTCTTAAGTCATGTCATCAACATGGATCTGTCCCATTTCCCATATTCCCTCCTGATTGGTATTTTAGATAATTATGTTCCTGGTGGCCATATAATATAGGTACAATGGCTTATGGCTGTGCTTACTATATGACACAGACTTGACAGTATGTGACTGATCCGTGATCAGTTCCAACATCAAATCGCGGCAGGTGTCTCCATTCACAAAAACGGTTCAAATTTTAGATTGTAATTAGAGAAAAGAAAAGATGAGTTTTTAAATGTTTTCATTTAGTGCTTTCTATCGTTTTAGCGATTTTGATTTCAGTGGGCATGCATACAAGTGGCTAAATATGTATTTTATTTTAGACACAATCGCTGGCAATTTCTTTATTACTATTTAGTATTTACAGTAACACTACTAGCCTCCATAAGTCACATCTGCCCAGGAAAGATTGCTGTTCAGCTTGAGAAAGGGCTTATTGTGTCTAAAAATACATTTAGCCTATGTACACATGCCACTGAAATCAAAATTGTTAAAAAGGCGATAGAAAGCAGTAAATTAACATTTTAACGCTTATCTTTTCTTTTCTCCAATTAGAATCTAAAATATGAACCCTTGTTGTAAAAAACAAAAACAAAGTTGTCCTTTAAATAAAATATGTGCGGGAGCATTAAGACAGAGTTCTCTTTTTCTTCACAGATCATCACGGTATCGAACATGACGCGTCGGCGGGGGCCGTTTGGAAAACATAATCATGAGGGCATAATGCGTATGTCATGCTCGACATACCCCCATACTGTATGAGTTGCAATCCATCACGTTTGTCACACGCAATGTACTCCAAGCAATGTTCTCCCCCAACATTGGGGGGCATGTCTAACATTATTGCAATTATGAACACATTACAATGACCTTTGGTTCTCCCTGTTTATTAATCACCGTTCATGGCACGCCATAAAAACACTGCCACGGCATCCATCACACGCAGAATCTATGTCGCAGGTGAAAGTTTGTAATATTATCAAACATGTCTATCTAAAGGTCATTTCTGTATTGCTCAAGGAAGTGAGGGGGGCAATTTGATATCCCAGCATATTAATTCCCGTTATAATTTGCAAGACAACCTGCATGTGAGGCGTGATTAACATTTAATGACCTTTTCCCATGAGAGAGCGGTCTGAACGACATTCGCCACTCTTTCATTTTGCAGGTCAAAATGAAAGCTCGTGATGCTTATTGTGTCACCGAAATTTATGAGGATAGCTTCACGTACAGCTGTGCTCCATCAATGGAGAACCGATCAAATATGGATAGAAGAAAAACACAGTTAACAGCACGACAAGCCTGTGTGAAAATAACAAGGCTAATTCATTCTGCTTCACCTCAGGGAATAATGATAAAGGACAAACTGTTTACATGGCCAGATGTATGGAAGATTATGTTCTACTGGGACCCTATACTGTACTGTATGTGTGCACGTGACTGTGCTTTTGTCTGTGTGCAGCGTTGCCAGGTTTTGCGAGAGAGATCAGCAACAAGGTCTATGAAAACAAGCCCAAAAGAAGCAATCTGATTTTTTTTCCAAATACATTCAAAATATTTCACATTTTCTTCGCATTTTTCTTCTCACAAGTTCTTTTTGAAAACAGCAGATCTACAAGCTCACAATGTGTTGCATCGCGACGCAGATGCGACGCATTGTGAGCTTGTAGATAGATCTTAGATTTTCAAATAGTCAATGCGTAAAGGCTTAATGTGCTCATGTAGCCCAGTCCCTCCTTTTGGGCTCGTTTTCATAGACCTGGGCTGGCTGCTTATTTCTCTCAAAACTAAATCTGGCAACTATGCTCACAACCCGCCCAAAGCAATTACACATATCACCAGTGAAAATCAAATCAACTATAGTATCACAAAGATGTTTTTTTTTTTTTTAATGACAAATCGTATAACGAATTTGCCTCCTGTTTTGACACTTTTGACATCCGCAGGGTTTTCTGATACCATCAAGCGTCGCAAGAAAAGAAGAGACCGGTGTGGGCCAGGAATAATAATCATCTGCTACTCTGGGTTTACATAATACAATCTGGGCTTTATTCAGTGTATTTCATACACATAACAAGCAATATAAGAGGATAAAAACAGCTCCATAGCTTAACTAAAAATCTGGCGTGACCTGGAAAACTCAAAGTATTGGAGTGGCTAAAACTGAGGGTGCTATTTTGGGAAAAAAGACATTGGTGTGAAGTGCAGTGTGTAGGGCTCTCACAATAATGACATTTTACTATGACTATTAATTGTCATACAAATGATTGCGATTAACGATTTAATTGTGTGGCTTTTAGCCCTTGTAATGAAATGATTTGATTGAATATGTCTATAGAGTACCAAAGTCCTGATGTTTATCCCCTGGGTCGTGGACTTTTTTCTTTCTGGAGAATAACATTTTAAAATAGTCTCATATAAGCATTGTGGTCCAAAAATATTACTAAAAAAACTATCTCTGTGATATTGTCAGGGAGGAGGCTCTGTACCATTTACGATCGTCAACGCGCTGCGAGGCTCTGCGAGGCGTTGTGAGCTTGTAGATCTGATATTTTTGGCTAAAGTTCTCAGAATATGGATGCTAGGGTTCAAGTGGTTAATAGAAAAAAGGAGAAGAAAAGGTTTCTATCACTCAAAGATTTGGAGGACCCCCTGTAGTAACTCTGGGGACCCCCCTAGGGGTCCCGGACCCCCTGTTGAAGACCCTTGCCATAGAGGATAGATTTCAAAGAGCCAATTTCACTGATCTTACCTGATTGGTTGGCTGATTGGCTACACATGGGAGCAAGGCCATTGATTGCAGCAGCAGTTCCTTTTACAAACATCCCATTGGTCTCAGGGTTTAACTGATGAGCCAGGATTATATCATTGAGCTTCTGTTGAACGGCTACAAAGTCCTGTGAACTTTGTGCAATCTGTGGAATGTAAAAAGTAAAACAGCAGCAACAGCAGAGATTAAATTGGTACTTGAAAACTCTTAAAATGTAAAATGATTATATCATTAAACATAATTAATTATCATTAAATCATTTGAATGGCATTACTTCTTTGGAGAACGTTTCCACCTCTTCCGCTTCACTCAGAGCACTGTTTTGGTTCGTCTTCAATTCCTTCCGGTCCTTGTTGCCCCTGAACTTACTCTGGATCATCGTCGCCGCTTGCTCTTGCTCCAACCTTTCCGCTTCGACGTCCAACATCTCATCTTTGCGCTCTATCACCACGTCGTCGAGCTCCAGGGCCGTCATGTCACCTGTTGTTTCCTCGTCCACGACACTTGCAACCGCGTTGACTGCTTCGTCCTCGTTGTTTTTAGTTTCCGTTTCAGCGTTCACATCATCGAGGTTTGGGGGATTCACGCTATCCGTCGTTTCCTCCTCCGCAACACTTGGAACCGTGCCAACTGCTTCCTCCTCAGTATTCTCCACTTCTATTTCAGCTTTGACATCGTCAGTGTCCAGGGGCTTCTCATCATCCATTGTTTCCTCCCCCGTCACACTTGGAACTGCGTCCACTGCTTCCTCATCCGTATTTCTTGCTTCACTTTCAGCTTTGAGCTTCTTCCTGTCTCTGTGGCCTCTGAATTGGCTTTGAAGGACGGTGGCGGCTTTCTCTTCATCCCCGTCGCCCTCCTGGCCCTCTGCGGACTGCTCTGCCTGGAGTTCTGCCACTGGCTCCTCCTCTTCCTGCATAGGCTCCTCCTCTATTGGAGGTTCGACTACGACGTCTTTACTCTGCTTCTTTTCCTTGGGGATCTTTCCTTCCTCCTCGAGGCGTTTCCGTTCCTTGTGGCCACGGAAGTTACTCTGAAGGACTGTCGCTGCTTTTGCCTCTTCCGCGTCGTCCAAGGTCTCTCCGCTCGCGGGAATGTGCGTTGTGTCTTGAGGATCCTCTACTGCTTCTACTGCTTCTTCTACTGCTTCTTCTACTGCTTCTTCTCCTCTACTGCTTTCTACTGCTTCTTCCTCTCCAGCTGGAGAGGAAGACGCTTTCGTTTTCCTGGCGGGGATCTTGCCCTCTTCCTCCAGCCTCTTTCTCTCCTTGTGCCCCCTGAAGTTACTTTGCAGAACGGTGGCCGCCTTGCTTTCGTCTTCTAAGGTAACCTCTCCAGCCGCACCCTCTCCGCTCTCCGCCTCGACGTTCTTGTCGGCCTCTTCTCCTCCGTCTCGTCCGGACTCTCCCACCGGAGCCTCTTCGTCCTCGATCTCCTTGATCTCTGAATTGTCCTCGTCGTCGGGCACCGCCGTGTGATCGCTGTCGTCTCCCTGCTGCTCTTCTTCCAAGGTATTCTCATCCTCCTCTTCTTCACCGGTCTCGCCGGTCTCCCCTCCTAGCATTACTGTCCCCTCCTCCGCCACGCCGGGAGGCTCTTGACCACCCTCCTCGCCGGCCTCTGCTACGTTCTGCGGTACGTCCACCTGGGCGCCGGCTGCATTCTCGCGCCCCTGCTTCATCTTCTTCCTCTCTTTGTAGCCCCTGTAGTTCCTCTGAAGGACAATGGCAGCCTTTTCTTCCTCGTCCTCGTTGCTCACTCTGGTGAACGCGGCAGCAGCAGAGACAATTTCATCTGCGGCGCTTATCTCCTCAGCTTCTCTTGCCGCCTCGGCTTCTTTTTCACTGGCGTCCGCCTCATCCTTCTCCTTCTTCTTGGCTTCTCTAGAGTCAGAATGAGTCAATGGGTCAAACTCTTTGGTCTCGTGTCTGAATCGCCATGCTAAACTGGAGCAGTAATGCTAAAATGAGTCCTCTAATAGGCCTACACTGTTTCCCAAACACATTTTCAAGGGTCCCTTTGTTTTTTGTTTACATTTTCTTTTTTAATTATTAGTATTTCAAAACATTTTCAAAAAAAACATTCCCAAAAAAGCTAAACATTTCATGAAATTCAATAATTTTTTTAGTAATTTCATGAAGAAATCTAAGAGAAATCAAAGACATTCTGTCTGCTGTTTTCAATAGTTTGGGTCCCGGGCAAACGTCTAATTTCTCTTTTGGTTCTCGAGCTAAAATGTTTAGGAACCACTGCTCTAATACCTTTAAGCCAAAGTGCAGTAACTACATTTTTGGACACAGTGACTTTTTATTTGTGTATCCCAAAGGTCAAATTAGCCTTCATGATTTTGGGGGATAAACAATAACCTCAAGAACAGATATACAATTAGTGTAATCTCTCTTATATGTCGATAACCCATTTGCCTGACCTATTGAAAGCCTTTCACTTTCCCAGCCGCCCAGAAATGGCTGTTGGTGGTTTAGCCGGGAATTTACATTATTTCAGGAATATACCTTATGATCTGAAACAGCATTAATTTTACAAGACCACCAGAGAGGCCCAACTACGTACATGTCTATCGTTTCAGTGAAAATGCGACCGTGATTCAGTACTGACCGTCTTTCAGCCGCAGCTCATCATTTCCTGCAATACGGGATTCTAGTGAAAACATCCTTCCCACGGGCGCTCCGCGTGCACGATCTGTGCACATCGATATAAGCGCACGGCATGCTCTATATATGTACACTCCATGTCAACTGTTTTCTGAATGAAATGACGACCTACAGAGGCTGAGCTAATGCTCCTGTGTATAATGCGTCTTTTGTTAAAGTATTTATGCTTTTTTTGTGTACCGTTTTCTGTCGAGGCTCTTCCTTTCCTTGTGCCCTCTGAAGCGAGCCTGAATCTTGGTCGCTGCTGTGTTTCTCTCATCCACCAACTTCTTGTATGTCTGTCTAGCGAGGTAGCTTCGACAGACTGAAGAGGGCGACAGGAGAAGCAGCATGTTAGTCAATAATCTGGGTTAGGTATGTCTGGGTTTCCGAGGCTAGGTATACAGTAACTGATCCCAATAGGCTATATGCATATACGCCATTTTGTTCTACTTCCGGGTGTCTTTCGACTTCCTTCACAGGTGTTACCAATTATACTAATGAAGGGTCTGTTCTATTCTGGTCAAACAGAGTCAGGGTGCTGATATTGTGCATGTTGGCTCACTGGAAACACTCTGCTACACCAGTGGGTCTCAAAGTGTAACTCTGACAGTACAAATGTGTTGATTCCATTTGTACAGAGTTATGGGGTTCCTTGAAATTAAAGAACCATTGTACAATAAATCAAACAGCCTTCATTAGTATCATCAGTAACACCTGTGAAGGAAGTCGAAAGACACCCGGAAGTAGAACAAAATGGCGTATATGCATATAGCCTATTTGTCGTCCATACCAGCCTGAAGTTGGATGATGATGGTCTCGAGTTTCGCTTTGCTTTTGTCGTCGGCGGTTTTCTGCCGAACCTTATGTCCCCTGTAGGCTGATGGCAGAAACACAGGGAGTTGGCTTAGATAAATGATGAGCTGTGTATTTGCATTGTGACAACATTCAAAATGGGATGTAATTCTGCAATTCCCATGTGTTTGGATGAATACAAGAACACTCGCCCCAACTTAAGTTTGCCCCGGGTCAAATCCATGACCTCGGAATGGTCGCCATCACGTATTGCTAAATGTAACCTCAGTAAAATGTGCCTAAACGTAATCTCAGTCAATCTATGCCTAAACCTAACCTTATTACTAAACGTAACCTCAGTAAAACTATGCCGAAACCTAACCTTATTACTAAACGTAACCTCAGTAAAACTATGCCGAAACCTAACCTTATATTCCTAAACATAACGTTGGCGAAACAAAAACCACTGGGGGAGAATGGTCCGCGGAAGAGAAATGGGGTTGATTTGTCTGTTCACAATCATTTCTGTTCTATTTAATTATGTTCAAACCATAGCTCTTTGACTGCGGCTGTCATTCCAACAGCTGACTCCTACTACCTTGCATAGTTCTTTTGTCTTTACCATATCCTTATATGGCCATTTAGCATAACATCTCTGAGTATAAGAGATGTCCAAGGTGACACCTAAGGAGGCTGCTGCCCGACGGGCTGCGAGCCCATGCCATACATATATGAATGGCATGTTTCTCTGCCTCAATCTTCCTAAATAACAATTCACCCTGACAGGATATCAATTGCGACCGTCAGGTCGCAGTTACTATCAAAACCTCCACTGGCTGTCAGTCTGTCCATCACACGTCATGTCACGTCACACTTTTGCCCTACTCATATCTCCGCCACCGTTGCCCCTATCCACGCCAAACTTTGCACACACACTCCTTGGCTGCCAAAACACAACCTCCACCCCCCATTTCTCACATGGCCCTCTTCTAGCTCCACCATGAGGCCGATTCTCGCAAAACACATTTTTTTAGACACTGCTCCAACAGATTTTGCCCTAAAATCACGCAAAGCGGTACACAGTATGTCTAGAGTCATGTCATCAACATGGATCTGTCCCATTTCCCATATTCCCTCCTGATTGGCTATGATAGCCTTCTAAAGTCTGACGGTCGCACACAAGCGTTTGGATGGCATAATGTTAGTTAGTTAATTCATCTTTATCGTGATTTAACAAACCAGTTGTACATACAGAATACAGGCAGTATAAGATAACTGTTGACCGAAAAGGTAAGGGCTGAAGCTTATTATGCCCGCCCACCCTGTTAATGTTTAAATTACTTTAAGTCACACTAGTAAAAGAAGGAAACAAAGACCGACCTGACTGCAACACCAGTGCACTGTGCGCTCTCTCCTCCAGCAGCCGGCGGTAGCGCTTCACCCCCAGCCAGCCGTGCACGTAGGCCTGGACCAGGACGATGCGCTCCGTGTTCTGCTTCACCATCAGATTCAGATGTTCCACGTGGTAATACTTCAGGAACACCTGAGGAGCGACCACCATCGATAGAGAAAACTATTTCATTGTTTGAATTTCTCTCTTATGGAGATGGTGATGTGTTTTCGGCAGGCTCGTGAACAAGAATCGATCAGCAGTTACTAATAGCATACCGAAGTCCTGACGTAACTCCCACTAACTACCCCTGGGTTATTACTTGCACAAGCAGAGGGCGCAAGTAGGGTGATTGCTGTCTGTGTCTGGGTGGGTATGTGGCAGACAGTACAAAGGATGCGCCTTTAGCCACCACCAACCAACATGTGTACATACCCACATACAAACCCACATACATACCCACAGACAGCTATCATCACCCTTTTTTCAGATTCAGATTCAGATTACTTTATTAACCATTGTGTAATACACATAGGAATTTGCTTTGGCATACTACATTTTTGCATTCAAACAGAACGCAACACACGTAGTCACCACAGCAGCCATGGGCGGCGCTATCTTACCCTACAGTACTTGCACGCTCTGCTGGCGCTCTTGTTGGCTGGGCCTTTAGCCAATGAGGGATCAGCGTTCTCGGTGACGTCACCAACCAACAAGTGCGACCTGATACAAGGCGCAAGTTGGCACCTCGACAGAGTGCAGTCTAGTTGACTGATTGATTGATTGATTGAATACTTCATTAGCAGTTCACATAGGAAAAGCACAGGACGGTACAGTTAAGATACAAGGTATAAACCCAAGAAAGCACAATGGCTTGTTTACATTGGGGTCCTTTTGTACTCAATTCATAGAGGAATGTCACAGCGTTATTTTTTGGTATTGGATTCCACATAGGGGAATCTTAGATAGCATCATATTCATGGGTTTCATTTGTAGCCCAACACAGGTGTTTCAATTTGTCTGATCAGATCATCTGTGTTGGTCTCACATGGCCAGTGTAGGACTTACAAATGAAACCCATGAATACAACAAATAACGTCGTAACCCAGGAGGATATAGCGCCCTCTAGCGGCAGTGATGTCAGACTTTGGTGCTGTATCAAGGGGAAAAGATGAAAACACATATTTGAGTAGATCATTAAAGGGACATACTTTAGTTTTCCCCATGGCCCAGTTCTCCAGCCTGGACTTCTCCAGAATAGCAGCACACGTCTCTGGGCTCACAGATGGCTCCTCATGGGCCCGGAACGCCAAGATGTAGTACCTGTATGTGATCCATTGAATCTTATATCAGTGTCAAATTATTTTACAGGGTCCCCAGATGATTAGCTTGATGCAACATTGTTTTCTCACTCAACAGTAAACAAACCAACATACAGTATAAGTGTATTCAGGGTATAACTGCACATTTCTAAAGTTACAATTGAATGACTTTTAAGACGTTAGGGTTAGGGTTAGGCAAGTTCACAACACCTTGCACTGTGAAAATAACCAAACTACAGTACAAGCTCAGAGCTATTTTCACAATGGAACCGAGGCAAACTAAACGTAATGCCTACAATTCCAAGTGCTTGTCAGGGTGGGGGTCCCAAGTTCAAATACGATTGTTTTGGGGGGTCGCAGCCTGGAAACTTTGGGAACCACTGTGAGACTTATACGACTTATATGAATGGTGAATCTTCCTTTGAAACAAATAGGATACTTAAAAAGTGGGAGGATGATTATAGTGGTCTGTATGCATGTTGTGACCTTCCTCTTTTCAATGAACAGTTTTTAAAAGAAACTTGTAAATTAAAATGTGAGCTTGAGGAGGGGTCGTGCTATGAGCATGCAGCATACTATCAACATCATACACTGAATAATGATATAACAATACAGGAGGTTCAGGAGGCCCTAGACAGAGCTAGAATAAAAAAGGCAGTAGGTGTGGAGGAACTCCCCAATGAGGTGCTTAAATCCCCTTATATGTTGACTGTATTACACTCTCTTTGTCAAACTTGTTTTAATTCTGGCATCACACCCTCTGTGTGGGATAAATCAATTATTATACCCATTCCAAAATCATCAAAAGCTGACCCTAGAGTTCCTCTAAATTATAGAGGCATCGGTTTGCTCAGTACAGTTTATAAGTTATATTCTAGTGTTTTAAATAAGAGACTTACTGATTATTTGGAGTTCAATAATGTGTTGGTTGATGAACAGAACGGGTTTAGAAAAAACAGGGCTTGTATTGATCATATTTTTGTCATTTCATCTGTTGTAAGAGCTAGACTGCAGGAGGGTAAAGCACATTTGTTTGTTTTATTGACTTTAAAAAAGCCTTTGATTGGATCAATAGAGACCTATTGGAATATAAGTTACTTTGTTCCGATATTAACGGTACCTTTTATAAAGCCATCAAAGCTTTATATAAAGCTCCAGTTGCTTGCCTGCAGTTAAACGACCTTAGAACTGGCTGGTTTCCCACACCATTTGGTGTGAAGCAAGGCGATGTGCTCTCCCCCACTCTGTTTGATTTATATGTAAATGATTTAGCTCAGGAAATCAAGCAGGCCAATTTGGGTTTATCAATTGAAAATATTAATTTGAGTATTCTTTTATATGCTGATGATATTGCTCTTATAGCTGAAAATGAGTCAAATCTCCAAAAGATGTGGAATATTGTGTGTTTGTGGTGCAGTAAATGGAGACTTGCCATTAACAGAGAGAAAACACAGATTATACACTTTAGAAGGAAAGCTGAACAGCAGAGTAACCACAATTTTGTGTTTGGGTCAATGTCTTTGAGTTATGTCCCCTCATATAAATATCTAGGTTTTGTTTTTCATGAATTCAGAGTTTGTCTGAGGGGAGGAAGGTATTGGCTGACTCAGCTGGAAGAGCATTAGGTGCCATATTAAGTAAAATGAAATTGTGCCCTGATTTAGGTTTTGCTACATTCACCAAGCTTTTTGACTCTATGGTTTCTTCTATTTTATTTTATGCAGCAGGTGTATGGGGCTTTGAGGAGGCTATCGAATGTAAAAACATTCAGAGTAGAGCTTTGAGGTGTTTTCTCGGGGTGCATAAGTATACCACTAAGTTGGCCATTGAAGGTGACACAGGTTGGGAAAGTTGCCTTACAAAGCAGCGGTGTGAAATGATTAGACTGTGGAACCGCCTCACCCAACTGCCAGAAGGGAGGCTTACAAAAATTATATTTGATTGGAATAGAACAGGTAACTATCCATGGATAAGAGAAGTTTCTTTAATTTTCTCAATTTCAGACTTAAATTTATATTTCATGAATAATCTCCAATGTAATATAAATACGATTAAATATAAATTGTCAATATTACACCAGGAGCAATGGAGAGTGGACACTTGTAAAAAAGCAAAGTTAAGACATTATATCCAATTTAAAGATGACTATATCACGAAATCTTATGTTTTAAGAAATTCTTTATTTGAAAAAATGCAAGCCAAAAATCCAGATTTGTTTTGGATGTCTGAATGTGCTATGTTACGCTGGTTGTTCAATAATGAAGTGTTTGTTCTAGCAAAATTCATAGAGAAGGCATGGCAGTTGAGGTGGAGAACATTGTACCCGTAAACATGGACACTTAATACTTTTTTTCTTTTGAATTATGTGGTGTATCTTGGTGTACTGTATGTATACTATGTTGTGAGTGTCTTGTAAGCCCGTGCGGGCTGGGCACCGTGTGGTGCATGACACTTTAATAAAAATCTATCTATCTATCTATCTATCTATCTATACCATACAATGCTTAAACCTCTTTCTGTCTTTCTCTTTCTTTCTCTTTCTCTCTGTCTTTCTCTCTTTGTGACTCGACTTATCATATACAGTCTGCTGACCTCTTGATGAAGTTATTAAACATGATGCGGTGAGAGAAGCCCTGCCGTCTGATCTTGGCCGTCTCCAGGACTCCGGTGTAGCGCAGCTGCACCAGAACCTTCTCTCTGTCAAACTTGTTGGCGTGCCGATCGTTGTTGGGCTTGATGCAACGCACAAACTGGGGCTGTCCTGCCACCATCTTGGACAGCAGGTCCATCAGAGAGTACTAAACGACAGAGAGAGACAAGAACATTACACTGCAGGGACTGTAAGGCTGTTAAAAGTGGAGTTACATAATCACAACATTAGATGTAAGTAACAAACACCTAGCAAAGAAAGTCACTTCCTTGCAAGCCAAATGACGTCATGATGACATTATGATAACGTCCTCTGGTGACTCCGGTGACATTCAGAACTAGGCCAGATCACAGCCCATATGAGGATGATCTTGACGTCATTACCAGGACGTCATGACTATAGGATTATTTTTATTGTTAACAATGTTATTATTATTGTTTGTGTCAGTTGAAATATGAGCATGTAAGGTTATATTCTGGGACATATCTGACTAGTTATGATATTTATCTGGCCTCGATTGAACCCTCTCTGATTAATCCAGGACGTCCGTTTTCGTGGACACTGGACAGGATTTATGTTGGTTGAAATCAGGTGATATTCTAGGCCAGATCCGACTAGTCATGGTTTGACTTGATCTGGCCCCAATCGAGACGTCACTGATTGGTCCAGGTCCTGACCGTGCTTGCTGGGTTACTCTGAAGTAGGAAGGAAAGACACTTACTCTGAAGTAGCAAGGAAAGACACTTACTCTGAAATAGGAGGCTACTGTCTGAGTTCTCATGTTGGTGGTTGCTCTGGGGTGTAAGGAGGACTCGCCAGGATCACCCTGATGAACAAACAAACACTGGTCATAAAACATTGTAAACATTAGTTACATTAGACTAATGGGTATAGCATAATCCAATATTAAAATGTACTAATGGGAGATCCGGCAGGCTGGAAGAGCTCTGACGCCATTCTGACTCAGCCATAAATAAACCGTCACAATGACAACCTAAACAAACCATCGTCACTACATAACCATAAGCAAACCACGAGTCAGCTCCATATATGGGCACAAAAGGGGGCATGCCCATATATGCATATACTGATGACATCAGGAATCTCCATACATGGGCATAAAGCTAGACAGACAGAAACACATCTCCACAAAAGGGACACAGACAGACTGGTACAACACTATGTAATGACCCAGACATATTGATCGGCTCAAAGTGTGTGTGCGTGTGTGCGTGCGTGCGTGCGTGCGTGCGTGCGTGTGTGCGTGCGTGTGTGTTATTCCAGGCCACCACGCCCGAGTTTCCCGAGCTATAAGATTAATTTGATTTAATTCAAAACAATCAAAAATCTGATCGGTGATCAGATCGCCGATCGGGTTCCTAAGTGCTCCAAAAACAATACTTCCGGTTTGGGGCTGGAAACGGATACGGAGGGTCGGAAACAGGAGGCGGGACAACATGTTTCTCTGTGTCACACTGTGACTGTGTTCACTTCCTAGAGAGAGCTGGAGCTACTGCAGCGAATGTGGCATGAATTTTACTGGGGTTTTTGGATCATGACGTGTGCACGGACCGTGCACGATCCGTGCACAGTCGTGCACGATGGACACGCACAAGTACACGTTTAAAGGTAAGAAAATTGTGGCTTTTTTGTCAATCGCAGACGTTTTTTAATGGCAGTAAATGAGTTAAACTTTGCCCAATAGGCCATCTGGGGAAAAATGTAAGCAAGTCATTTCTTTTTAATGTGGAGATAACCTGCTAAAATGTATTCCTTTCTCACTGCCAGTAGACACATTATGCTTTTCTGTTCTGTTCATTACAATGTGTGCTTTTCAGGGGCATGCAATTACACAATTACAACTAAACCAATGACAATAATTGTTTTGGGCTGGCTAATTATGAACATTATCTTTTCCTTTGGATTGAAAAGATTATGGTTGCAAAGATAATGGTTAAAATGGTTACAGTATTTTCTGGACTATAAGGCGCACCTGACTATAAGGCGCACTGTCAATGAATGGTCTTTTTTCAAACTGTTTTCATATATAAGGCGCACCTGACTATAAGGCGCACATAATAGACGCTACCGTTGCGTTATGCATCCAACAGATGGAGCTGTGCTAAAGGGAATGTCAATGTCAATGAATGATCCATATAAGGCGCACTGGACTATAAGGCGCACTGTAGTTTTTTGAGAAAATTAAAGGCTTTTAAGTGCGCCTTATAGTCCGGAAAATACGGGTAAGTGATTGTGATGCTATAAACTACTTTTGCAGGGGAACCCATGGAACCCCCCCCAAGGATCCACTGCGGGTCGCCGGACCCCACTTTGAGAACCAATACATGATATAGCTAAAAATCTAAAATGTCACAGATGCTTTCCCAGATTGAAGGGGTTAATTCACCATCATTGGTGCCGTGTCGTTAACAGGCACAACAGGCAAGGGTTTTTTCCCAGGGCTGAGGATTAATTTCCAAGTAGGCTGCAAAAGAGATGTATGAAAATGCATAAAAGAGCAGGCCAAATCAAGAGGATAATTGCAACTTGTTCAGATTACATTACTTCAAATGGTCTCGACACATAAATTATTACTGAAGACCTCTGACATCATCTGACTTGTATGAAATACTGGCAGAGCAAACTATAACATATGTGAAATGAATTATGCAAATGTGTGCTAATGTTGGTCATACAGTAGCTAATGTTAATCTCAACATTGCATACAGTATAAAATAAATATATGGTACTACTTAGTCTCAACAAATTACTGAAGATCTGTGACATGTATGGAATACTGTCAGAGCTCGCTATATAAGTGAAATGTGTGTTAATATTGGTCATATATAATCTAATATTAATCTTGACATTGCATACTGTATAATAAATATATGGTACAGTATACAGTAACAAACATTTGCAAACTATCAGCGCACTGCAAATATAGTGAACGGCACTAAAAGCAACTATAATAGCAAACAGCTACACACACAGTTTAATCCGACAAACTGACTTCTTAAGAAGACATCCTTTGATGGGCTAGATTTCTCAGGCAACATTCAAAAATATGCAGATTAATGCTAATAGATTCATGAACTCAACACAAAATAAAGCAGCTTGTGTCTATTGTCAATTGCTTTTAAGGGGAACAAATTGCCTTAAGCTATGAATTTGGCATCCCAGTGGGACTGTGTGCTGTGACAATTTAGCTAAAACACAGCGGTCTCACATACTTAGGTTTAAAAAACTTGGCTTATTAATCTTGACAACTAAGGAGTAAATTTGATTGCAAAATATAATGGAGATTTAACAATTATTCTTAAACATTCATCCACGGGGGAACCTTTAAAGGACAACTTTATATCGTTTCTATCGTTTTGCATGCGTACAAGTGGCTAAATATGTCTTTTTACACACAATAAGCCCATTCCCAAGATGCACCTCAACCGTTTATGGGCAGATGTGACTTATAAGGGCTAGTAGTGTTACTGTAAATAGTAATAAAGAAATCGCTGGCTTATTGTGTCTAAAAAGACATATTTAGCCACTTGTACGCATGCCCCCACCCACTGAAACCAAATTCGCTATATGTGCTAAAACGATAGAACAAAGTAAATGAAAACATTTTAACACTCACCTTTCTTTTCTCTAATTATAATCTAAAGTATGAACCCTTGTTGTAAAAAAAACAAAGTCCTTTAACCACAAAGTCCTTTAACCACGTGAACCCTAGCATTCCTATTCTGGGCAAATAATGTACTGGAAAATCATGGACCTACAAGGCCACAATGACATATTGTGGTTCTTTTAGATCAGCTACTTTTGGACCCAGGTCAATGAAGTACAGGGTTTACGTGGTTAAAAAAGATAAATACACAGAGTCTAAGTACAAGTCAGTGGTTCTCAAAGTGGGATCCGGGGACCCCCAACGGGTCCAGAGCAAAATGAGCTAATATTAACATCAAAGTCAGTTTAGCCACTTTAAACATATGCAAATTGTTGGTAATGAATAAAATGTAATTTTGTCCAATCTGTATGGTAGAGTATGTTAACTCTTCCACTGACATTGACGAGTCTGTTCGTCAAATCGTCCGAGGTCCACAGCGCCAATGACGAGTGCTCGTCAAAGTCTTTTTTGGCCATGGAAATTATAGAGGGCACTTTTCAGCAGTCTGTCTGTGATGTGTGATCCCAGCATCACCAAAGAAGAGTACAGACAAAAATAAAATAAAAAAACACAGTCAACTGGCTATATCTCTGCAATGGATTATCGTGGCCACCATTTCTTTCCCTCGACACTAGGAGACCTATGCGTCTTTTAACACCACCCGCGGACGGATCGCTGCGAGGCATAGTATTCTATGATTTTTCAAAGGTACGTGAACACTCTGATTTGCTGGCAAGGGCAGCTATAGTCTCTGCATGTGGCGTTCGCAAGTGATGCCCAGGATCCTACTTCTAAAAGATTACACACAATTCTCTTCTGGGGGTCCCTGGCACAAAATCTTCTCAGGTGGGGGAGCACCGACAAATACACATCAATTTGGGGGTCCTTGACATGAAGGTGTTTGAAAACCACTGGTCTACGTTACTATAGTGAGCAGAGAACAGCTGTAACCACACCACTACGCCACTGTGAGGACAGCTGAGTGGGGGTTTCATCCCACGTCTACAAACTGAAGGCAGCTATAGGTAAAACACTCAGTAACCTGCACATGTACACGTACACACTAACATACACAGACTATATCACCAAACTGAGAATTACTCTATGTTAAACACAAATAGAAGTATGTATAGCTAATATCACACAACGCACAATGGAAATGAATATATATATATATATATATATATATATATATATATATATATATATTCATGTTGTATCTTTTACCTCAGTTTGTGACAGAGAACTGTATAAAGGAAAGACCCCCAACTTTGGGGTCGAGTCAGGGGAAAAAATGAGAGAGAGAAAGAGGGAAAGAGGGAAATGTTAAAAAAAGGTATAAGGAGCTTAAATGGTCAATAATGGAGGACTTAGGGCAACTATTTAACTTTCAAAGATGTTAGGGGTCATTTTAAATTATACTCCGGCTTCTGTGAGCACCCTAGACAAACAAGTTGCTTGATTCAGTATTTAGATTAACCCTGCAAGACCCGAATTAATTTCTACTGGCCAAAAAAAAAAAAAAAAAAAATCAGATGGTGTTGTAGCAGTCCTAATCACAGGAAAATGTAATGTTAAAAAATTAATAATGTTTTAGGTTTTATAGCCATAAATCATAAATAAAGCTCTAATTTGCATTTTGGGGATATTTTTCCACAATATTGAAATATGCACGTGTTCTAGACATTCTAATGATCACGAAAAAAAAATATTACAGGCATTCTACTTATGTTTTAGTGAGAAATAGCTTCAGTTAAAAAGTGAGATGTTGTTCGTCCAGACGCTGGAATTTCAACTTCTCTGGAAGTAGTGAATGTCAGCCCCTGTGGGGGGTATTTATATGCAAATATCCAGGCCAATGACATTGTAATACTAAACAATAGGATTTAATGGTGATGTTAATGTGAAAAAAGAACAGGAAAACTAATTATAACATTTTTCTTAAAATGATTTAAAAAATGTTGCCAAAAAGCAACGCTGGGCCTTGCAGGGTTAAAAGTAACTGGAAATGGGCTTTTGGGTTTGTATAGGAAGG
Organism: Nannobrachium achirus; assembly: GCF_963921795.1. Classification (NCBI taxonomy): domain Eukaryota; kingdom Metazoa; phylum Chordata; class Actinopteri; order Myctophiformes; family Myctophidae; genus Nannobrachium; species Nannobrachium achirus. The sequence continues at coordinate 23,479,191 of NC_137828.1, read as the reverse complement.
TTGCATGTCTGATTAAATTAATATCACATATCTAAATACTGAATCAAGCAACTTGAGGTCTGGGATGCATACAAAAGCCTTAGATGTTAAAATGAGAAATGACCCCAAACAAGTTTGGAAGTGAAATATCCCTCTAAAAGGGACTGATAGAGAAACCTTTTACTTTTAAAAGGCAAACCCATAGAGGAGTGTTAAAATAAATTACCTTAGTGATGTTGATGGTGCGTGTAGGAGTCGAGTGGCGCAAGGTGTTTACACCTTTGCCCTTGGTGTGGGCAAGGTTGCCTGTGAAAGAAACACAGAAAAGATCATGTATGAGAACTGGCCAACACAAACTGGCATTAAGCGATAGTTAGCAGAGTCATACTCCAATCAAGAAAATCAAGAGATACCAAAGCAAAACAAAGCAAATCGGCGTCTCGTAAATTGGGAAAATACATTTCCAAACACTTTCTAATGGCTTTTCATTGTTTGATATAACGCAGGGGTCTTCAACGGGAGGCCACCACATCTTTGTGTGATAGGATAGCATCCCTATTCTGAGGAGAAGTTTAGCCAAAAATGGCAGATCTACAAGCTCATAATGATGTTTCGTGTAGAGGGAAAAAAGAACAGACCAAGTACAGTGGAAGGTAACGTTTTAAGTAATGGTTAAATGTCTGAAAATACACAAAATAACAAGAATACCAACAAACGCTACACACCACTGATGACAGTGCTCAAACTATCTATGAAAACGTTTAATCTGCAACATCATACGCGTATATGTAGGATCCCTGCTTCATCTCTCTCTCTGCTAAGGGGTCCTTGGCCTGAAAAAACGCTGAAGACCAGCGGTCTAATGCATTAACCTATGGTCATGTGTTTTGACCATACAATTCTATTACACAAAAAGTCCAGTGATTGCTAGAAATGGAACATTTTAAGGTTACATTGTTAGTGTGGTTGCCAGACTATTGTTCTTGTCCAGCGGTTCGGTTTGGGAGCTCGCCCCTGCTGTTTATCATTTCATCTAGAGCAGGGGTGGGCAACTTTGATGATGGCGAGGGCCACTATATTTCCACACTCACCCCAGAGGGCCACAATGCATATACATAGCAAAAATAGCCGATCTACAAGCTCAAAACTTGTCGCGCTGTGACACGTTTTGAGCTTGTAGATCTGCTATTATTGCTATTTTTGAATTGGAATGCTGAAAACTAACTTTTATTTAATTTTTATGTATTTTTTCAAATGCTTTCATATGTTCTCATGTTAACTTTATGAACTTAAATACAAATACATTGGCCATAAAAAAATACAATAACATTTTAATACTAGTCATTAAGCTACTAATATAGACTGAAGTAATTAAAGCGGGTAATCTTTCCATGTTTGGAATTGTCAATAATATAACAGTAGGCCTACTCCAATATCAACCTGCGGGCAGCATTAAGTGAAGGTGGCCAAAACCTCAAAAAGTCCATTGAGTTCATTGGACTTATTCCTGACCCCTTTTCTGATTGCACAACATAATGGATTTGAGGATTGGTCAAGCTTCACGCGACATCACAAATGTATATGCAACCAGGGACGTGCTGGGCCCCTGATTCAGCCCGGGAAAAAAGAGTTGGAGAGGCCCTCATTGCGCGCTATAGTGAGAGATCTCTCTCTATAGCGCTGCTGCTACTCAAAGATTTGTGACAAAGTGACAAGCCAGTGGGCCAATTACATGAGTTATATTTCGTCGTTGTCTGGTGGAAACCTTGTATGTCCAAAATCGTTTGTTTTGTATTTATCATTTAAAAAAATGATTTAAACTAGCGCCGATCTACAAGCGGTGCGAGGCGTTGTGTGCTTGTAGATCTGCTGTTTTCACAACTTTTGTGCGACGGCCTTGTATGATGAAATAGGGCTTTGATTTGCGAAAAAATTACAAATTTGAAACTTGGAGATACAAGGTTTCTGCCCGACAGTGACGATTTACTTTATTGGCCGCCTAGCCCCCAAAATGGAACGAAGGCCGACATTTTATTTTTATTTTTTTCCTAATGGCCGGCCTGGACCGGCCGGGAATGAACCGGCCGTTCGGGAGTTGTCCCGCTTTTCCCAATGGCCAGCACGTCCCTGCAACCACGCTTGCAATTTCCCAGAATTGCACCTGTCTAGTTTGTGGATGCTCTGAGGAAAACCTTACCCGTTTTGGTGAGAGGATGGGTGACCAGCTTCTGAATGAGGGTGTTTTCTGATGACCTCAGCAGGAGAACAATGTCAGCAGGCAGGGTGTCTCTATTCTTGGCCAGGAAGCCTGCAGCGTTGTAAATCACCTGAGAGCAGGCAGACATACATATTTCTGTACAGCAAAATCACAATTAGGGCAATTACCTTGTTAGATCTGCTATTTTCAAACATTTTGTACTTTTACTTTTAGTATTTTAAGTATATTTTGATGCCAACAAAGTCATACTTTTACCTCAATTACAATTTGAATTCTGGACTTTTACTTTCAACGGAGTACTTCTACATTGCAGTATTGATACTTTTACTCAAGTACAAAATGTGAGTACTTTTCCCACCACTGCTTAGTAGTGCAGCCTTTTGTCTGCACTACTCAAAAAGGTATGTGTATTTTAGTTTGCAGGGTTAATCTGTGAAATGAACTTCAGGGAGATATAAAACAAAGCAATAGTATGCCACAGTTTAAACATCAATATAAGACAAGCTATTTTAACACAACTCGTGCCTCTTAATCTGAAGGTTGCTTGTTGCCTTGGTGCTGCGCCGTTTCCTCCGTCGGCCGCCGCTATTATTTTGAAGGGCTGGAAGGGGGTTGTTTTTGTTTTTTTGGATTATCACTTGACGGCAACAATTACGTCATCTAGTCACATGACAGTGTGAGCCGAGAAGAGAAAGATGGCTGCGCCCTGCCGTGTGTATTGTTTACATCAGATCTGGTGCAAAATGGCTCAAAATGGCTCTTTTGGATTAAATGAAGTCTCTTTATGGGCCTCTCCATTGACTTAACATGGAGGAGCTTCACTTCACGTGCACGCCCAACGTGCGTTTTAAACAAATCGCGGACATTACCGATGCGGCCGCGACCGGGGCGACATTATGTAAGTATTAATACATTTACTGTAAATACAGTAAGATTGACGGTGAGCGCTGTCAACGGCGTCATGTAGTCACCGATTTGAATGACGGTGAGGATCGTCTACAGCAGCAGAACAGTTAAGAAGCACAGAAATGAGGAGGGACATTGAAATTGTTGATGCCGATGGAAAGGTTTATGAGGGTACTGAATTGAGAAGTTGTGTTGAAGTAGTACAGTAATATACATGTACATTTGGTTCACCTGTTTGTTTTTCTTTTAATATATTTTTTTCTCATAATAATTTGTGGTAATATAAAACTGTTATGAAGGGGTATAAGCATTAGCTTGTTTCTGCTCCTTTTCGAACATGATTTATTGTTCATTGACATAGTTGAAATTGCTTTTAATTAGTGGTGTCCAACGATTAAATATTTTAATCGCGATTAATCGCATGATTTATGTAGTTAATCGCGCGATTAATCGCAAATAAGTCATCAGCTTTTATCAGGTCACAATGTAACTTAGAGGGATATCATTCAAGTCTTTCGTGGCCCTGTTAACTTGGGAGTGGAAATATTTGCTGGATTTATGCGAAAGTATGTTAATCTTTTATTCGAAATTAATTAAAAACCTGAATAAATCATAATGGTATTGCATTAAACAGACTGCAGCTGATGGGTATAAGGATCTGCTAAATGATTACTGTTGTGTCCACCTTTATGCTTTAATTATACATTGTATTTTTTGTTACATCAACAGGGATGGACCTTGTAGCCAATATAGCCGATATTGTAGCCAATGTTTGTAAATATGCGATTAATTGCGATTAAAATAATTAATCGCGATTAACATAACGGTGAGTTAATTGCGATTAATTTAGTTAACTCGGACAGCACTACTTTTAATACATTTTGTATTTGAACTTTTGTTGCTTTATTGTGACTTCTTTATTGTGTGGTGTTCGAAACAGAAAAATAAAAGAAAAAAAGAAAGAAAAAATATCAGAGGTTACTGTAGTAGCACATGTTACACTACCATTACTGTTGTTAGACCACAACTCATTGGAAACTACATTTACCACATCCATCCATTTCTTCAGCTACTTTCAAAAGTGAGTGAATATAGAGATTGGAAAGTAACAGGGGGGCTATTAATAATAATAATTATACCAATGGCATGCCGCTGGGGAACTCACACATACTGTACTATAGAATTGCATTTACCTTTCCAGCATAGTGTTGAATGCCAAAACCCAGATCTACCCTCTTTGGTCTCCAGAAATGTTTGGTCTTGAGGTTATCTTCAAACTTGTCTACGGAAAGAATGTTCTCATGAGTAGATGATTTATTGAATAGTATTGTATGTCACAAGACCACAATGGAAAGAAGCCCCCAGGGCTTTTGTGTTATCCTTTTGGCATTGTTGTATAACTGTACATCTGCAACCTCCACCGTCTGTCAGTCAGTCTGTCCGTCACACGTCATGTCACACTTTTGCCCTACTCATATCTCTGCCACCATTGCCCCTATCCATGCCAAACTGTGCACACACTCTCCTTGGCTGCCAAACCATAACCCCCATCCCTCATTTCTCACATGGCCCTATTCTAGCACCACCATGAGGCCGATTCTTGCAAATCACATTTTTGGACAATGCTCCTAGTTTGTGTATGCGACGTGGCGGTCGCTTATCTCCCGATTAGGGGGTCTTACTGGTTGTATTAACTGTACCTCTGTACCTTTTTACAAACTGTTAATAAAGCAAATCAATAAATAAATGCAATCAATCAATTAATCAAACAGAAAACATTTCTGCATACACCTCAGTGTGCAGGGAGGAAGTCAATTGTGGCTTTGTGACGACCATGTCCAATATTTGGTTCAGTGACCATGGGGCTAAAGAAGGGTTCAGAAGCTGTGTTCAGGTTTGCACTCCCATTGGAGATAACTTGCCTACGAGTGTGTGGTCAGTGGCCTGGGGAAAGCGACTCTCCTCGTCCAGCAGGGCGAGCATTCCCATGGGCTTCTGGAGGAACATGTCCAGCAGGGGCCGGTTGTCCTCGTACTCGATCATGCGAGCGTCTACCTCCTCGTTGAGGTACTCTTCCTGTTATGGAGAGGTCATGTGGTTATTGTCACGTAACTGCCTTGCTGCCAGTACGTCATCCCTCATTTTCACATTATTCTATTCATGACCAGATTTATACATTTTGCGTCAGTGACAGTTGGTCCGCAGAGCCAAAGCTATAATAGTATATATTTCCAATTCACACGGTTGACTTGGATTATTACCTCGGGTCATTTGATGGATATCAAAACGCTTTGCACATCACAAGCCCCTAAAGGCATACATTGCAGCGCAAGACAAACTATATTTCTGGGCCTGCCGCCAACAGCGCCCTAGAGTGAGATTAGCTCCTGTTCCAACCGTCTCCGATTCCTAATTGACCCTTGTTGTGGGATGATTTATGATGCCTCTCCACAGGGGGAGACCAAATCATTTAACATTAGCAAACCGTTCTCAGCCCTTGGGGGCAAAACACCCCCACGAGACCCTATAAAAATGGAGAATGGCGCGAACCGTACCCCCATCTGCCGCAAATAAAGACGCTGACATTATTCACCCTTGGCGGCCCTGCTGAACCATAAGGTGAGAGACTATGACATAGTTATCATCATTTGGTTGTAAACACGCTATAGTGTCAAGGCGAAAACTGCATACAAATACTGTACTTTCCAGAAGGAGAAGTAAAGTGGTAGTATTTACGCAGGGGTGTCGCACCAAATTCTGGGACCTGGGTACAAGGATTCACTGCGGGCCCCCCATGAATGTTCTTCATAGGGGGAGGGGGTTTAACCCATTTAGACTGGGAACGCATTATTACGCATTATTTTGTGCTTTAACTATTGAAAAATAGCAGATATACAAGCTCACAGCACGGCATCGAGTGCCGCGCTGTGAGCTTGTAGATCTGCTATTTTTGAAAAATCGTGAACATTTGTCTTTTTTGAAAAACCTATGTTTCTACGTCATTGGTGCTCAAACTTTTTCATGTGAAATGAAATGTATTTGGCCACGGACCCCTATCTCAAAATATTTAGTTCCACGGACGCCCCAGAAGCAAGATTGAAGTTACAAATGTTCGCTTAAAAAATACATATATTCAAAGATTTGCACAAACTTTCAAGACTTTTCAAAAATAGCAGAGCTACAAGCTCGGTGCCGTGCTGCGAGCTTGTATATCTGCTATGGGGGTGTGGCCAGTGTGTTGTACCTGCTCCCATGCAAATATGTGTTGATTGAAGTAGAACTGGATCTGCTCGTTGGCTATGTTAATGCAGAGCTGCTCGAACGAGTTCTTCTTGAAATTCTCGAACCCAAAGATGTCCAGGATGCCAATGTTCAGTTCCTTCTCGTCCACTCTGATGGAGGAGAGAGAGGAGAAAGCGAAAGATATTAAAGTAAGAGATTGATCCTCCTAATAATGACTAGACAAGGTTACATGTCGTTATGGCTATCCAGAGTGACTTGAAACAGGTCAGGCTTTGGTGCCTTCTGCCTTGATAAAAGAGGCACTATGACAACTTTCTGGGTATTTTCCTCCTGAATAGAAAGTTGATGGGAGCCCAACTTGATTTGGCCACTGTGGGTATTTGCCATGAGCAGATCAGGGTAGATTTTTTTATCCTGGCTAGTAGACCTAATTTCCTGTCAGAATCAGTTGAAAAACTAAATAATACAATTTTGTCCAACCTGAGTGTATTTTTTTCCCCTAGATTTACTAGACTGCACTGGTTGAAAAACACTGCCCTACAGTAGGTCAAAGTGCTACGGGTGTGAAGAGGTGAAACATTGGTTGTGAATCTGCAGCTGTGACATCTTTTCTCACCCCAGCTGGCCGTCGGGCCGCAGCAGGGAGTTGATGCGGTTGACGATCCAGTTGAAGAGGCGTCCGTAGAGGGCCTTGCTCATGGCGTCCCGCACCTCCGCAGCCTTCTCCACCGTGTTGGGCCTGACGATGGTCTCCCCCCGCGCCACCACGCAGTGGGAGGTCAGGGCCTCCTGGAGCTCCTCTGAGCGGATGCACAGCAGGGACGCGGCTGGAGGGATGAGATCAAAAAGGGTTGAGTACTCAAGGGTACTCAATTTTTTTACTTAAAAGAGTAGTTCACTCATAAAATGACTTATTTTCGTTCAATTAAACGTCCAATGAAGCCTTGAATTCAAAGAGATTTTTTTTTGTTTTTGTCGCATTCCTAAGCCAATAATTTGGCGACTGAGTCATTGGTCAACATGAGACTCAGTGTGAGACTCTTTGAGACACCACCGGTCATCAAATTATTGGCTCAGGAATGTGACAAAATCTAAAAAGAATCTCTAAAAAGAAGGCTTCATGGCTCCTTGCCTGCCATAAGACGAGTTTGATGAGTTCTGTTTTTTTTTTCACGCTGGATGGCGCTGTTCGCTAGCCTATGGGTCACCAATTATTTCCCGAATTCTCCTGGACGTCACCTGACATATCAATGACATAACCGGAAAAAAAAAAGCTTTTCTTTTTTTTAGGAATAAAGACTGTTAGGCATTTTGTTGTGGTTCATATCATCTTTTTATCATTTCATATTGATGACCAACTGACCACCTGACCCTAAGGCACAGTGACTGTGTCCTGCCATAATGCCATGTGCAGCATTTACAAGGCCAGGCTTCTGTCTGCCATGGAGCCTGTAAAACAATGAGAATTGTTTTGGTTTATAAGGCTCAGCCTGGTGTCATGCAGACACCAGCGAAGGACATCTTTTCACCAACCTATGAACTCTTTGCTACTGTATATGGACTCTTTGTCTTGTCATTTGTGGACAAGAAACATATCCTATGAACTGTTGAAACGTCATCCACTGACCACTTGAATTCTCTCTCTCCAGTAAACATTCCATTCTCACTCTGAATCACTCTCCTGTCTTATTTTCTTTGTGATGGATTATTGTATCTCATAGGGGAATAAGAAGGTGTTGTTGTTTATAAATAATATATTTATCAAAATATAATTCACCACATCACCATAGTGTCTGTGTATGTGGCGATGTGGTGGACGCAAGGTTAACACGGAAGCCTGTATCTTTCAAAAGGATGATGGCGTATGGACAAGGATTGTTTTCTGATACAAGCTTTTTTGAATGCTCGCATGCGTGGATCGGAGCGGTGCAGAATATTCATCGAGTTGTCAAAGGTCGGTGAAAAAATGCTCTGAATCCTGGCAGTCAATGTAAACATTTGTTTTAATCCAAGGCACCCCTGCCTACATTATAATTTTCACTCCCAGCACCATATATTTATAGCATATCGTCGTTGTCATGTGGAAACCTTGTGTGTCCAAAACCGTTCGTTTTGTATTTATCATCTATAAAATGTACTAAACTAGTGAAAACAGCCGATCTACAAGCACACAACGCCTCGCGATGCGAGGCGTTGTGTGCTTGTAGATCGGCTGTTTTCACTATATTTGTGCGACAGTCTTGTATGATGATCGAAGCAGGGCTTTGCTTTACCAAAAACCGTACACATTTCAAAAATAACTTTGTACTTCAAGTTTAAAATGATACTAAATATTTTTTCAAGTGTTCAAATAAATTCCAAATATTATCAAATTATCTCGCGGCACCCCTGGACTGCCGTCGCGGCACCCCAGGGTGCGCCGTCACCCACTTTGAAAACCCCGGCATTAGGGCACGGTCACATGAAAGTATGGTTGCCGGCTGATAAACTCTTTTTGTGCTCAGCCGGCAATTTTTTTGCAGCCAGCGGATTCTCCCAATAACCAATGAGACACGTAGCTACAACCACTTGTCACTTCAGTCTGAAAGCTGCGCTAGATCATAAATCCCCGCCATTCTCATTGAAACGCATTGGCAGAATTAATCCACTCTCATAGGTAGAATATTTGGGCGGTGTGACCGTGCCCTTACCACAAGTTTTAAAATGTATTACACATCACGTCTTTTGAAAATAGCAAGTAAAAGTACTGAAAATTGGAAATACTCCAGTAAAGTACACAATTGTACTCAGCACTATAAATGCACTTAGTTACTTTCCACCACTGTACAAAAAAAATAAAAAAAAATAAACATATTCATGTCATCAATGATGAATGTATAGCCATTTACTCATTGTGCCATTCGGTGTATAACAGACGAACATAAACAAAACAAATATGTATAGCCATCTTTGGACAAACGATTCATTATTCATGAGATAGAGATAACACTAGGCTAGTTTTGCAGTCAGTGAAGAAGCTGTAGAAAGCCCCGTGTCGTCTGGTCCAGCAGCACCACTGTACCAAGCCTCATCCATCACATCAAGGAGATAACGGCCGTCTAGACTCTGGAGGAAAAAAACTGCCTCGCATGCTGAGACTTCCATGTTAAAGGAACATGTACACCAGAGGTGGAAAGTAAGTAACTAAGTACATTTACTCAAGTATTGTACTTAAAGGGACTACACCATGAATTTCACATTTTCATTTTTTTTTCTAGTTTTTTGGTCTTCTCAGTGTCTCTTCAAGCTCCAAAAAAAACTATTCATTAACTCTAAGCCTTGCCTTTCTTTTCAGTTATTTTCTGAATGGGCGTGTACTCTTTTGAAATCGTCACAGGGGGGCTCATATCCATAGTACCGCCCCTCCACTTCAGTTTCCTGGCAACTGAAGAGAAGGGGGCGGTACTTTTGGTGCCATGCTTGGAATGATACAGAGAAGATTAGCATGGTGCCATGGTATCGTTCCAATGTTAGCCCAAAGACAGCACCCCGTTGCCAACAAAGGGCATTTTGTTATTGCATCTGAAAACGGCTTGGAATTAGAGACAGACAGAATATGAAATTTCAATATCCGAGTGGTTGTTTAGGCTAAAACCTGTATAAAACTGTATTATGGACCAATATTTATATGAAATATATATTTTTAAAAGCATGGTGTGGCCCCTTTAAGTACAAATCTGCCCTCATTGGCAGAATAAAAGTGTGGTCAGACCACTCCCTAACAGAGTATTGCAGTATTGATACTTTTACTTAAGTAAAACGTTTGAGTACTTTTCCCACCGATGGTACATTTACTCAAGTAAACCTGTGGTCTCACCGTTCTCCAGGACAGAGCTGTTGGAGATATCGCTCTTGTCAGTCTGGTGTTCCGTAGCGACCGGAGTGAATTCTACGTCGCCTATGTTGAGGATGGCTGCCAGGGTGCTGTACACACTGCCCAGCTCCTGTGGCACAGAATGACATATAGAGTACTGTATTAAATCACTGACATGACCACAGAATGACATATAGAGTACTGTATTAAATCACTGACATGACCACAGAATGACATATGGAGTACTGTATTAAATCACTGACATGACCACAGAATGACATATAGAGTACTGTATTAAATCACTGACATGACCACAGAATGACATATAGAGTACTGTATTAAATCACTGACATGACCACAGAATGACATATAGAGTACTGTATTAAATCACTGACATGACCACAAGCATAATTTGTATAGGGTTGATGGGTTTAATAAACCCAAGGGCCCCCCTACTGGGGACAGTATTAAAATTCATAGGCTATTATATCGTCGTTGTCTGGTGAAAACCTTGTATTTCCAAAACCGTTCGTTTTGCATTTTTCATTTTAAAAATGATTTAAACTAGTGAAAACAGCCGATCTACAAGCACACAACGCCTCGCGGGGTGCGAGGCGTTGTGTGCTTGTAGATCTGCTGTTTTCACTATTTTTGTGCGACAGCCTTGTGCGATGAAGCAGGGCTTTGCTTTGCGAAAGAACATACAAATTTACACCCGACAACGACGATATGTATTTTGTCATTTCCAATATATCAGGGGTCTCTAATCTCCTAAGCTATGGGCCCCCCTCACGGCAGTACAGGGCCCTTTTGATCTGAAAACCCATGCAGAATAAGATCTAATTTCGCCCCTGGACATGACTCTAGAAGAGTCTAGATACTGTACTGCAATGTTTCCCAAAAAGGGACCAAGCCCCCAGAACCGTGGAGAATGATTGAAGCCTCAGAAGCCTGGTGGACAAATCTGGTATTGCAAGACTTCCGCATTTGGGATGCTACTGCGCATGCTTCTATGGTCAGAAACGCTAGTAGCTACGCCTGTTCTATTGGCTCCAATGTTGGAGCCAACCAAGGAAGTACAGGTACTTCCGGGTGCTTCATGTGCTTGTGGGCAACATTCATTGAAATGAATAGGAGGGCGGAGGGCAGTCCACCCTCTAGATATATAATGGTCTATGTTTTTTAGAAGTAGTGAAAATAACAGATGTACAAGCTCACAGCGTGGCACGTTGTGAGCTTGTAGATCTGCCATTTTCACTACCGTTGTTGCCTATTGAGGTCAGATTTCACCCAGGTTTTTTCATCTCACTTGCTTCATGCAGTCTACTGTCTTTTTCACATTTAGGAAAACATAGGCATACACAATACACATAGCATAAACATTAAAGGTGATATGATACACCATGCATTTAAAAAGTATTTATGTCATATTGTTTATGTCCCAAAAACGTTTTTCAAAAGGTTTGAGGCTAAATTACCACTCCTGAATAGAGAGCATCTCTCATTTTTGAATGGCTCTCGGAGCATTTCAGCTGCAGTACCACCTTTGGCCTGAACTGCGCCACCCCCCCCAAAAATCTTTTTGAGAAAAAATAAATCTTTTTTGAAGAATGTTTTTTTTTGATGATGACGTCACAATCGGCAGATGACGTTACAATCGGCAGCAAATCTGGATAGCCTGTTTTGAGAACCCGTGGGATACTTTTAACCTTCACCTTCTCAAAACCAGAGAAAGACACAACGGTCAGAAATGGGACTTTGTGAGGATAGAAGGTGCTAGTGGGACCCCAAAAAAAGGTTTTAAAATAGGAAAAGTGAAATTTCATGGTGTATCACCTTTAACCGATACTATGTTGGCTACTTACCATTGAGCATTTGGAATACAAGACAGTAACAAGGCAGAAAATCGCAACTGCCCCTTAGTAGCGGACAGTGGAAAACCAAAGTAGTATGAGTGACATGAGTGATCTGGGCAGCTTGCCCCAGGAAATGTGCCAAGCTCAATAGGAAACAACAGTAGTTTTGGTCCCGGGCAAATGTCGAATTTCTCTTTTGGGTCTTGACCTAAAGAGTTTGGGACCACAGCTAGTGTAGTATAGAAGGTATGCGTGTGACATCATCATCATACAAGGAAGTTATGCGGGAACGCCTATTGAGTGGCTAAAACTACTTTCTGGCCTTGACAGTCCATACATCCAAAAAGAAAAGTCCTATCTGATTGCATTAAACGACGTTAAACTCACTTTGCCACTCGATTTGCCACTCACTTTACGCATGCGCATACCCTCTATTAAGTGATGCCTATAGGCTTGATACTAAAATAATAGTTTGTACCTTCTTTAATATCCTTTTTCTTTATTTTATTTTCAGAGCACTTACATCACCCTATTTCACCTTATTTCACCCATGCAATAACTTGGGCAAGGCTGGATACCCCGGCTACAGTAACTGTAGTATTGATTTAGAGCCTAGGGACATAAATACTGTGCAGTATCTTGTCACCGGTAGCAAATTCAAATGGCAAATCTGTCCAACGTGCTCTTTAACACCCTGCTAATATCATGTCGTATTTATTTATTACGACATTACAAAATCTGGCAAGCTCCTAATTTGAGTGATTGATTTTTCTTTATTAAAGTGTCATCATGCTTCCAAGGAAACCCAGCCCATATGGACTTACAGGACACTTTTACGTTTCATTTGACATAGACAATGAACCGACATGACAATTCACAAACGATGATCAGACAAAATGACCAACTAACACCCAAGCGTGATACAAGGCAGATTAACACAATCATGCAACCTAAATTACAACACCCTTACAATTGGGCCTGTTGCCTCACATCTCAACCGAGACCTGACATGAACCTACAGTACTTGAAAAGCTGGGATTGTTTTCTACTCCAAATTTGACGTCTTAGATACTTCATAATTAAACAAACCACTCCAGCTTCTGGCCATCATCTTCTCAGAATAGCTTCCTTCATTTTTTTTGCATTACATCAAATAATACATGTAAGCCTTGACAAGCCATTTTTTCATCCCCATTTTTTTGTACCGCTGACTATTTTTTGCATTTGTTTTACTGAGGATAAGATTAGAAATAAGTTTAGGATTAGGCATAGTTTTATTGAGGTTAAGTTTAGGAATAAAGTTAGGTTTTGGCAACGTTTTACTGAGGTTGCGTTTTAGGAATAAAGGTTAGGTCTAGGCATAGTTTACTGATGTTACGTTTAGGAATACAAGGTGACAACCGTTCCGACGTCACCAGATTTTCCCCGGGACGAGCGTCTTGGTATTCACAGGAGCCTATCTCTGTAGCGTGAGGGAGATTGATGTCGCTAGGACGTGACGCTAGTATGTCGCAAAGACATCGAATGAAGGAACCCTCAAATCACCATAAACTATATAATGGGTAACCTATCTCAAACACAATCGTATGGTTCCAAATCAATTCAATCACCACCATGTTCTACACTCAAGATGCGTGTTTGCACATTTTGAATAACGCCAGAAGTTGAATATTAGGAGTCAGCTCCAGCAGCACTGCCAAGTGATTCATTGCAGGATAAGTGCTATCGACATGCAGGCTCCCAAAGGCAATCAGTTCTCTGGGCTCCACTAGCCTCCGAGATGCAGTTAACAGGCCACTTGTTCCTGTATAGCATTATCGTAACAGCAAGCCGCCATGCATTCATAGTAGTTTAAAACTGGACTTTTCCTTTAAGGCAGTGGTTCCCAAACTGGGGGTCCCCAAATGATTAGCTTAACATGCAACAACATTGTTTTCTCACTCAACAGTGAACAAACCAATATAGAGTAGAAGTGTATACAGAGTGTCTGCATACAATTTAAGGACTTTTAAGACCTTTTTAACACATCTAAAATTAAAAATTAAAATAAACTAAACAATAAGACCATAACTACAGTATGTAAAAAGTAACCAACAAACTGTATTATAAGAAAATGGTCAAACATGACCTAAGAAAGAGGCACAAATCGTGAAAATAGACGATCTACAAGCTCACAAACCTCACAATAGTCAGCAGGCTATTTTCACAATATTTATCTATGGAACCGAGTCAAGCTTAATGTAATTCCTCGACTCTTAAAAAAGAGTGCTTGTCAGGGTGGGGGGTCCCCAGTTCAAATATGATTATTTTGGGGGGGTCACACCCTGAAAAGTTTGGAAACCCTTACTTTAAGGGGTTCAGGTTAAACAATGCAATTCTCCATGTACATACTATAGGAATAGGTGCATAAACGTGAGCGTGCACATACTGCCTTCTGCCCCTATCTGCAGAGAGAGCTCTTTTAGCTTCTCGACCAGTAATTAAGTGGCAGTGTTACCTCCAGGGTGAATCCGATGACTTTGAAACACTGCTCCACTGCATCAAACTGCTCCTTGTAGAAGGCGTTGCTCACAATGTCAGGCCCTAATTTAATGTGCTCGTTGCACAGATACCTGGGGGAGAAAAATAAGGGAAACACGAGCAAGGTCAAGTTGCGTGTGTGTGGGGTCTCGGGGAAGTGTAGGGAGAGGGTTTGATGCATGAGGAGGAAATAACAGTGTTTGAGAAGAAGGTTAAAGGAATGTCAAACCCACTTGGGGGTTTTGCTGTCGGAGAGCTTGTAGTGGGCCAGCTTCTTCCTGTCCGCCAGGCCGGCGTAGATGTAGTAGAAGACGTGGAAGTTCTTCTCTCCGCTGTAAAAGATACATAACAGGTTATTTCTTTTGGTCCAACCATTACATTTACATTATTATTTTGTCGCCGTAGTGTAGAAACCAACATTCTCTGTTTTTCAACTTTTTTATTTTCTTTAATAAATCTCTATCTTTAATAAAGGCTATACTGAACACCCTTTACGTCTGTGTGTGGGTTTTTACAAATATTGAACCTATAAAGTATTAAAAAGCGCTTCTGACTAAACCTCCAAAATTCAATGGATCGGCAAACTGTCGGTCAAACCACCCAACTCCAACTTATGTTGTTTTTTATTGTCTGAGTTAATCATTCTAATTAATGGTCAAAAACCTCCTAACTCCATTTGAGCTGGATTTGGGTAAGGTGATGATAATTATAAGGACACATTCAAGTATCTGACAAGTATCTGACAATGAATAAAGTCACCACACCAACTTTGATGAGGCAGTAATATGTTGTTCTAAATCCCCCCACCCCATAATTGGTTTCTGCATTCTGCCCAACAGCAAAGATTTACTTTAATTTGATTACATTATCACAAATTCAGTCCACCCACATTGAATCCCATAATTTGCCAAGTTAATTCGCTCTGTGACATTGGAGAGATACAGTTAAGTGATGGATTGCTACCATACCTCACATTCACCCACCGTCTGTTTAATCTACTACCATCAGGGAAACGCTACAGATCAATCCATGCCAAGACCTCCCGCTTCAAAAACAGTTTTTACCCTACAGCCATACGAACTCTAAATTCCCTCTGTACCCCACTCCCTCTCCCTCCTCACACTAGCTAAATGGTTGTCTGTCCTTTATTTTAGTTTTTCATGTTTTTATTGTTGGTTGTGCAAATGTCTATATGTACTTGTTTTTGTTCCTTGTTTCTGTCAGAGCTGCAACATTTTATGTGCTGAAACTAAATACCACCAACCTGGTTGTGTGGCAATAAAAGTAACTTGAACTTGAATTGCAGGCGGTTTCACTCCCTGGTATATTTTCATCTCAATGGAGATTGACTAGAATAATATCAAGGATTTTAGGGGGTATAGTCGATGCATTCTCTCCTAATATAAGCCGCCACGACCTAATCTGCAGATTTTTGTTTATTGTCTCTAAGTCTGACTTTGACCCATGCTCGCACACATTTTTCAACATGCTCGCCATGTGATCCGTTACTGCTGATGAAATGTTGCGGCGTCAGACAACACAGAATGCTGTATCGAGTCTGGAACTATACACCTCCTGAAATCCAAGACGGGAAGCTGTCATCCGTTTGTTATTTCCCTTCAGGAAAATCTTTACACTGCATTTTTCAGTTTCCAATTCTGCTAAGCAGAAAGCTATACATGTTTAGATGATTTTGATTTATATTAGGATACATTTTGGCAGCTGTAAAGACAAAACGGAAGCGGGGAGAAGAGACGCCACTTCCGCTTTATCGCTTGATCATTTTCAGAGCCTCCGTTCCTCCAGACCATACATGGGCAACTGGCGGCCCGGGGGCCACATGCGGCCCCCACCTTCAATTAATGCGGCCCGCAGGTTAATACCAGAATACTGATATATTATTGATTTCAGCTGTTACAATTCCAAACATGACCTGCTTTAATTCTGTCAGTAAATATTAGTAGCGTAATGACTAGTATAGTAGTATTAAAATGTAATTTTTTTTTTATGTCCAATGTATTTGTATTTAGGTTCATAAAGTTAACATGACTATATAACTAAATGCATTTGAAATTAGATAAAATGTTACATTTCAGGATTCCAATTCAAAAACAACAAACAATAATTCAGGATTCCAATTCAAAAGAAGCAAAAATAGCTGATCTACGAGCTCAAAACGCATCGCGGCGCGATGCGTTTTGAGCTTGTAGATCTGCTATTTTTTGCTTCTTTTGTATGAGATACTAGAATGACAAAGTAGGACGTAGCAATATGTAATGTGGCCCTCTGGAGTGAAGGTGGAAATATAGTGGCCCTCGCCATCATCAAAGTTGCCCACCCCTGCTCCAGACTGTATGACCGGAAGCATTTGACATTTCTTCTGGCTCACAAGACGAATGAAATATTAACGGCTTCCTCCATTGCGGTGTACATGTGCATGAATATTGTGTGAGCAAGTCTGGTCACGACTCGCGATACCCCAATATGAGTTGCAGCAACAAAAAAAGAAAAGAAAAAGAAAAAAACGTAAGGTGTAAACATAATTGTTCTTGTCAGATAGCCTCGTGAACCAGCCTCTCCCGGAAATCTACATTTCCTAGAAAGCAATTGAAAAGCAGATTTCCAGAGAAGGCTGATTGACAAGGCTACTCGTCAGATACTCTAAAAAGATGTTATTTAGGAAAAAATGTTGTACTCCTCTACAAGATTATATGTTCCTGCCTGAGGAGGAAAATCACAAAATATCAAGCAGCCCCCTTTTTCATCATGTCTCATGCATCAGTGCTTCTCGGATGTCAGACATCCGACCAGAATCGAAATTCATTACAGAAATGTACAGTACAAGTGTCAATACAGGCCTTTCAGACAGTACTTTGTGTAGACCTGTCTTCTAATGAAATACTTAAGCTTGCCCCTGCCTTTGAAGATCCAAGACACTTTGGTGAGCTACAATCTTTGATCAGACAGGAAATTGCCCCTTCCACTTGAACCTCTGTAGTCCAAAGAGAGTCTGAGACAATGAAAAAAACAAAAAAAAACTAAAAGAAAAGATAGATTCACTGAACTGCTGTATTTTGAACTGATCCCTTGCCGACAGGCTAAGAAAATAGACTGTGTTCCGATGTCATTTTAGAAATTGGCAAACCCAATTTACATTTCTACAAATGTAAATGACGTGCAATGAGCTTGCATATATGCTATTTTCTTTAAGAACCACTGTTCTAAACCAACGTTCTAAAACTTATGTTGCTATATACAGTATACAAAGCTAAACTCTAAAATGCACAGATGCTTTCCTGTGTTAATGGGTTTTAATGAACTCTTGCCTGTACTTGTACTTACCCGGCCTGGTGGATGACTCGGGACTTCTCCAGCAGGTACTCAGAGATCTGGGCTCCCACCACGGTGCCTCCGCTGGTGAACTTCATCTCCAGGTACTTGCCGAAGCGACTGGAGTTGTCGTTGATGACGGTGCAGGCGTTCCCGAACGCCTCCACCAAGCCGTTCACCAGCAGGATCTTCTCCTGGAGCGTCCGATTATTGGCCTGAATAAAAATATTGACCAACAGCCAGTAAGTGGGAGGGTGGGATATGGTGTAATAAGATGAGGTAAGTAACTGTGGAGGGATCAAACAATAATCGTCTTTAAATCGGTTTAAAATAATGAGCACATATTGATTTATTGATTGATTGAATATTTTATACAAAATAATGCTAAGAAGTAAGGCTGGGCGATATTAGGAAAATCTTCCATATTTGATAACGTTGTTGAGTAATCGATATTACTCACGATATTAGTAAGAACAATTGCATTATATCATTTTCAATGTTTTTCTGCTTTAGGTCCACTGCCTGCCTATAACCCAGATAATGAATAGCATATCCATGCGGGTGCATCTCTCCACTCCGACATGTCTCCTTTCCGACATGTCTCCATTCCGACACTAACCCTATCTCTACCCCTACCCTAAACCTTAGGCCCATGGGGAGTGTCGCCACTCCGACAATAAGAAGTCCATTTCGAGTGGCGACATGTCGGAATGGAGAGAGCCTCCCTATCCATGCATGCACACAGCACAGTGCACATAGAATAAAGAAAATAAATGCCTTATTTCCATTTTCCAACAATGGTTTTATTGAAATAACCACACCTGGTTACAGATGGACTGCTTTTTTCTTGTCCTTTTCTTGCAGGGTGAACAAATAAAAGGTTCTTTAAACTTCTATGCGATAGTGCTGTGGTTAACCTCTGTTCAAATTAAATTCTAACTCTGATAATCAAAGAGCAGTGACTCGTGACTCCAGCACTCTGAACATTCAAGCATTGTTGGCGGGTCATACTTTTTTTATTTTGGAAATCCAAACGTGTTGGGTGTCCATTTAATGTGTTTTTTGATGGAGAATTCAAATATGACATTATTTTTGTGATAGGACAACTCTAACCTACATTAATTTGCATTTTTAAATTGTTAATTGTACCCGTTCTATCTCATTTATAAGCTAGTAAAATCCAAATGAAATCTTAACATGTGGGGTGTCTAAATTATGTGTTTCTTTATGGGGAATTCAAATATGGAATTCTTTTTTGGATAGAATAACTCTAACCTACATAATTTTGTACTTTAAAAAGGGAGAAATGTGCGATTTTTACCGCTTTTTTGGATATTGTTATAACACACAAGGGAAATGTTTTATAATGACAAAGCCAAATCAAATGTACATATTTATTAACCATTTAAGTGCATAACAGTGAATACACTTATGGATATCAAATATCACTTCCAGAATGTTGCTAAGTTGAACAAGTCCTGCTTTGACTCAGCCTTGGACATCAGCCTCCTGCTGGTCTCCTGATCCCTGATACCTCCATCCCTCTTTTCCTGGGAGAAGAACAGTATCTGGAGGAAGCTTCAGTCACCATTTTGACAACCCTCTCAATACTTTGGATGTGGCATGGCCAGTGGGGTACCTCCATGGGGGTGTTGATAACGTTATTCAACTCTGAGGTGTTTATTGTACAGGTGCGAGGTGGCTCTGCACATCTTCTGACTAGCTAATCATTTCAGCAATGCTGGAAGCATCATCAGGTGTCTTTCTGCTTCTTACTGAGGAGTAGTTGCTGCTGCCAGGCTCACTGGCATCACTACAGTATTGCCAGTGAGCTTGGCAGCAACTATCTGTTCCAATACCCCAGAAAAAGGGACTAAAGAGGAGCCACATGCAGAGCAAATTGACAAGCTTTTTGCATGGCTGAGAGAGAGGGGTTTTGATTAGACCTTAAGGGCCATTGGAGGGGACTCAACAAATCTTAACACTGGTGTCAAAGCTGGAGTAATGCAGAAGCTGGAGCTGCATGCACCTATAGACAGAAAGCTGGTCTGGTTGGTGAGTGTATTATCCGTTCAATGTATTCCACAATTATTGCAGTTTTTTTTTCTGATTCTTTCCTCTCAATCCATGCTTTGACACTCAGAGCCTGAGAAGTCTGTTTGCTGTGGTGAGCCAGCGGCTGTGGTTTGCTGGTCCAATCTCCAGCAGAGCCAGCCTCGCAGGAACCACTCCATCCCTGACTGCAGAAACAATATGATAGCCATAGTGTTGATCAGTCGAGAGATCTTCAATGACTTTGGCAGGAAGCTCTGTAGCTGAATTAAGGAGCTTTCTTATTGGTCCAGACAATGTGTTGTCTGACAGATTAGGACCATCGAGTTCAACAATGACCACATGGCGGAGGGGAAGTTCACCAGTGTGTAGGCTCCTCACCAACCAGACTAGGTGCAGCTCCAGCTTCTGCATTACTCCAGCTTTGACACCAGTGTTAAGATGTGTTGTGTCCCCTCCAATGGCCCTTAAGGTCTAATCAAAACCCCTCTCTCTCAGCCATGCAAAAAGCTTGGCAATTTGCTCTGCATGTGGCTCCTCTTTAGTCCCTTTTTCTGGGGTATTGGAACAGATAGTTGCTGCCAAGCTCACTGGCAATACTGTAGTGATGCCAGTGAGCCTGGCAGCAGCAACTACTCCTCAGTAAGAAGCAGAAAGACACCTGATGATGCTTCCAGCATTGCTGAAATGATTAGCTAGTCAGAAGATGTGCAGAGCCACCTCGCACCTGTACAATAAACACCTCAGAGTTGAATAACATTATCAACACCCCCATGGAGGTACCCCACTGGCCATGCCACATCCAAAGTATTGAGAGGGTTGTCAAAATGGTGACTGAAGCTTCCTCCAATACTTTACTTCTCTCAGGAAAAGAGGGATGGAGGTATCAGGGATCAGGATACCAGCAGGAGGCTGATGTCCAAGGCTGAGTCAAAGCAGGACTTGTTCAACTTAGCAACATTCTGGAAGTGATATTTGATATCCATAAGTGTATTCACTGTTTTTCACTTAAATGGTTAATAAATATGTACATTTGATTTGGCTTTGTCATTATACAACATTTCCCTTGTGTCTTAATAATATCCTAAAAAGCGGTAAAAATCGCACATTTCTCCCTTTTTAAAGTACAAAATTATGTAGGTTAGAGTTATTCTATCCAAAAAAGAATTCCATA
Organism: Nannobrachium achirus; assembly: GCF_963921795.1. NCBI lineage: Eukaryota > Metazoa > Chordata > Actinopteri > Myctophiformes > Myctophidae > Nannobrachium > Nannobrachium achirus. The sequence continues at coordinate 23,458,060 of NC_137828.1, read as the reverse complement.
TTTGAATTCCCCATAAAGAAACACATAATGTAGACACCCCACATGTTAAGATTTCATTTGGATTTTAGTATCTTATAAATGAGATAGAACGGGTACAATTAACAATTTTAAAAATGCAAATTAATGTAGGTTAGAGTTGTCCTATCACAAAAATAATGTCATATTTGAATTCTCCATCAAAAAACACATTAAATGGACACCCAACACGTTTGGATTTCCAAAATAAAAAAAGTATGACCCGCCCTGTATATTTGCAGTGGTGTAAAGTAACTACATTTACTAAAGTTTGAACCCTAACCCTACAATTTTGAGATACGACATTGAGCCACGACACGTGGCTCATGGTTGCCTGAGACGGCGCGCCTCTGTCATCTCCACCGAAAACAAGCGCTCCTTTACAAGAACTGAACCCTGGTGGGTTGAAGAATCAGACACATTTTTTCCAATTGCAAGACAGCCATGCGCTTCTTTTAACACCCATTTTGGACTACGTCCAAACTGTTGAATCTTTTACTGTGCTGTACATACAGTACTGTCCAGTACACACCTACAAACAAAGACACCCAGATTCTAACAGTGGTCTTTCATTGGAGACTGACCTTTCCAAGCACTGTGAGCTGCTGCACCAACAGATGAGCACTCTCCGTCTTCCCCGCTCCACTCTCCCCACTGATCACCATGCACTGTACATAGAAACACATTCACTGATCACCATGCACTGTACATAGAAACACATTCACTGATCACCATGCACTGTACATAGAAACACATTCACTGATCACCATGCACTGTACATAGAAACACATTCACTGATCACCATGCACTGTACATAGAAACACATTCACTGATCACCTTGCACTGTACATAGAAACACATTCACTGATCACCATGCACTGTACATAGAAACACATTCACTGATCACTGTGCACATATATCTGAGTACCTGCTGGAGAAGTTCCGAGTCATCCACCAGGCCGGGTAAGTACTGTAGTGCATGGGTTCGTTTTGTATTTATCATCTATAAAATGTACTAAACTAGTGAAAACTGCAGATCTACAAGCACACAGTGCTTGTAGATCGGCTGTTCCACTAGTTTTGTATGACAGTCTTGAAGCAGGGCTTTGCTTTACGAAACTTGGAGATACAAGGTTTCTGCCAGACACTGTCTTGACGATATTTTAGTGATTATGTTGCGAGGAAAACGTTGAAATAATAGCCATTTTGGTTAGAACTGACTGAAAATGAACATTTTCAAGTGTTATCAAATTATCTCGCGGCACCCCTGGACTGCCGTCGCGGCACCCCAGGGTGCCCCGTCACCCACTTTGAAAACCCCTGCTGTAGTGTATGTGATGTCATCAATGTGCATGGTCATCAATATTAAGCCCATATCTAACAGGACTTAAGGGCGAGGTCGCATGTCGCCCTGAGGCGTCTTACTAGTTGAATTTCTCAGACAACACTGTGATGGAATGAGACCTTGTTTACATAGATGCCAAAGCGAGTATGACATTAAATAAGTAAATACCAATAAAGATTCAATATAAAAACAATTACACTCTCCAAAATGAAGCAGAGAGACTGGACTGCGTACAGCTGCTGGTTCACTGCTACCACCGATAATAATAACTCATCACAGAAATATAGATGGTGATATTGAAACTATGCATTTTCTATAACTGAAACAATTTTAAATGTATTGACTAATAAAAGTGGAAGTTTTTCAGGCTAAGGACCCCTTAGCCGAGAGAGAGATGAAGATGAAGGGACCCCCACACTACATGTTGTATAAAATTGCGATTCATAGATAGTATCCTAGACTTTGACAGCACTATCATCAGTGTTGGATTCATGTTAATGGGTATTTTTTCAGACATTTAACCTCTTAAAGTGTCAAAACATAGCAAACCTGACCTTTCACTCTGTAGTCTGCTCTTTTTCCACTCTACATCAAACTTCTTTGCCAAAAATAGCTGATCTATAAGTGCGATCAGCTAACTTTCCTGTTTTGGGCAAAAGTTGTCCTCAGAATAGGGATGCTGGGAAAAAAATCCTATCACACAAGGGTTTAGCAATTAGGTGTTACAGTAACTCTGAGGACCCCCTATAGGGGTCCCGGACCCCCTGTTGGAGACCCTTGGATTAATAGGAACTATTGTGGGTCCCTGTACCCCACTTTGCTAACTGCGGAACTAAAAGATATAAAGTACAATTCCATGTCTAACTAACAATCTAATGGTAACTGTTTCTATTATAACACCAATATTGTGAAGTGCCAAAACCTGAATAAATGAACTCGCAATTAGTTTTCGCTTTCATCCATGGCTCAGTACATGCTGAACACCCCTATTACCTGATCAGCGTTGTATGACACCATAGACTGGTAGGCAAGATCAGCCACAGCAAAGATGTGTGGTGGATTGGATGTGCGTTTAGCTCCTATGTAGATCTTGGAGTACTGCAACGAGAGGTAGAAAACAATGAGACATGTTCAGTGGTTGAATAAGTAGTGCTCACATTTTATTTTGCTTTAAAGTTCGAACCACCGACCCACGGATCATTGGACGACGTGCTCTACCTCCAGAGCCACAGCCGCCCCAATCTCGTTCTTATGTTTCTTTTGCGCGCGCACGCACGCACGCACGCACGCACGCACGCACGCACGCACGCACGCACGCCACACACTTTCATGAAGTACACACACATACACTGACCTCAGCCGTGTATATGTCCATCTTGTGGAAAGGGTTAACTGCAATGAGGATGTCTCCCACATAGGTGTAGACCTGGTCCCTTCTATAGCGACTCTGAAGCTGTTCTGTGACTGCATTCTGAGAAAGAAGAAAAACATAAAAATCTTTAAAACATTAAGGACCTGAGGATGATTTCTAAAAAAAGTCTTCTAAATAAGTGAATGCGGACCCCCACTTGAAAATGGTTTGTGCCAGGGACCCCCAGAAGAGAAAACTTTAGTACAAAAGATAATAATTAAAACATTTTCAAAAATAGCAGATGCACCGTCCGCAGCCAAACACATCAATTTGAGGGTCCTGTACATAAAAAAGCTTGAGAACCACTGCCCTCGGTGAATAAAGTATAGGCCTATTAGTCGAGGCCCTTAGGGAGTTAAGTAGGATGTGAGGGGTCTAACTAGGGGTTTGTCATGATTCTGTTTTGCTCACAAAACATTCCTTGGGCTACAAAGGGCCCCACAATACGATGGTTTAGAGATGAGTCATCACTTTTCACAGTTTTGTGGGTGTTTTGTGAGGCCATTTGTAGCCTAAGGAATGTTTTTTGTGCAAAACAGATGCTTGCAATGGATTCAGAATCATGACAAACCCCTAGTTAGACAAATCACATGCTACTTAAAGCAGATTTTTCTTCCTCCTGTAGTATAGTGTATAGAAAGTCGATGGGAGCCCAACTTGATTTGGCCGCTGTGGCGACCCTGAAGGTTGCCGACTAGAGCGCCCTAGCTAAATCATTAGAGCATGCCCTGGGATACATCTGTGCAAAATCTGGTGCTTTTAGATTGATTAGCACGAAAAAAAAAACCCTAAGGCCCTCGACTATATAGGGTTTAAGTGATTAATGTCCTCCAGACAGGTACATCAACAACAAAAGGACAGTACTGCCTCCCTTCCAATCTTGAAGGATGGCTAGAAATATCCGCTGGCAAGTGAGACTGGTTATATCAGTCAACACGTCAGTGGAACGTTCTCTTTGATCAATTGCCCTGTACAGTGTACGTGTGATTTGGACAAACTGGCGAAGACAGTGCGTTTGTCACTCAATTCATTCAGGCCAAAGCGAACGAACGGCCAACCAAGGGCCTTGGAAAGAAGGCAGTGGGGAAGAATGATGTGTGGTTAAAAAACAGCACTAAAACATCTGTTCTGAGTCTCACTGAGCACACGTTACACCCCTCTGAGCAACTACATGGGTTCAAGGAAACACAAAATATTTCCTGGTTTCTCATCCAGGGATTTAAGCTGTGAGAGATGTTATTAGACATATTAAACGACAACAATGACACAGTGTCATGTAAAGTATGTTTAGACCAGACTTGTTGATATTAAACCAACCAATATAAGCACTTTACAATCTACTTCACATTCTCACACACATTCACGCCCTGGTGGCGGAGGAAACCATGCAAGGCACAAACCTGCTCATGGGGAGCAGTTAGGGGTTCAGTGTCTTGCTCAAGGACACTTCGACACTTAGCCAGGAGGAGCTGGTAATTGAACCTGGAAGCTTCAACTCAAGGCTGGTACTATACCTCCTGAGTAACGCCCAAATTAGAAACCAAGCTGTGAGCCTGTGCCGCTGCCCGCTGGTGCAGCGGTCCAGACACCTAGGCCCCATGTGGCCTGACAATGTGTTGCGGGTTCGAGTCCCAATCCCAACGGCCTTTAGTGCATGTCACTCTCCCCCATTTTCCTGTCAGCCTACTGTCTATCCCTCTCAATAAAGGCATTAACTGGATAACTGCCAGGCGCCACAAGGTGCCGCTAGAGGGCCAGCCATTCCTCCATAAGGCTTCATAGTAACATCCGGTTAACCACGAAGAAGTGGCTTGTGTTTTTTCTGCAAACAGTGTTATGAACTTGAAGTGGAGGCCGAGAGCTAACAGTTAGCTATCGGCTATTTATTTTTTTAGAAAAACGATCTGAAGCTATTCAGCCGCAAAAAATTTTTTTCCACTGCACTAGGAACACAATTCAGAGAAAATGAGTTCTAAAGATCTGACTTTGTATTGGATTGGGTGGCGCGTTTCGGCGACGTTACCCGATTACAGGCCGGTGGAAAGAGAGCTTGGTAGGCGGCTTGGATCCAGGGCTAGACCGGGGCTTCGTTGAGGCCTCCAATTATTTAATTCATTTTATTAAAGGAACCGAAAATATTTGGTTTTTGTAAACCTTAATACGTCTTGCAAAAATAGAGTTTTTTTGGGGGGGCTCTAAACTTTATTCTAAACCATTTTCAATGGAATAAATCGTCGCAACATGTAGCATGGCTCGTTGGAAAGCGATGGACGAGCCAGGACCACCCACGTCGGTACTAGCAGCTCAGGGTAAGTAAAATAGCAAAAAAAAAAATAGTATTGGAATGAAAAAAGAACCGAAAATATTCGGTTTTAGCACTAAAAGAGTTAAAAGAAAAAGACAATGATCGAGCGGCCACAGCGGCCCTGGCGGGAATCTAACCCAGGACCTTCTAGCTGTGAGGCGACAGTGCTACCGACAGCGCCACCGTGACCCCCACTTCACTTGGTTCTTGTAGTGGTGGAAAAGACCCATAAGAAGCTGTCGTTTAATTAACTTTTACCTCATCTAGAAACTCCAAGGTGGCGAGGTCATCCACCTCATCGAAGGCTGTCTCTGTCTTCATGTGGATGCCTTTCTTGGTGTGGATGCGCTCATGCCTGAAAACCACAAGGATGCACACCACATGAGCTGTGAGGAACACAACATGAGGCACATTTTGAACAAATGAACTGGACAATACATCACAATAGTTTATTTGCCAATAATGTATCGATACTTCAGGCTGTAGTATTGCGATATTTTGAGGAAAATAAAATATGGTCCCATGCATATAGGAACCAATGGTAGAAGTCCGGTCCTGACACTCCGCTGCCTCAAGATGACGCTTTACTATAGTAGCTACTTCCCCTTCCCACGGTTCAGTGAGTGAGGTTGGCTTGAGAAAATGGCGAAAACGAAAACAACAACATTAGAGCAGCGCCTTCAGCTTTTAAAGCTGATATATCGCAATAGTATTGCAATAGTATCGTATCGCAAAGATTCGCACTATATCATGATACTATTGCATCGTGACCCAAGTATCGTGATACGTATTGCATCGCTAGATTCTTGCCAATATCCACCCCTACTGGACAGGTTAATTCAGCGTGATGTGGCTGAGAGTTATGTACAGCAGTGGTTCCCAATCTGGGGGTCGGGACAAATTATTTCCAGATGATTAGTTTAATGATGATTAGCACTGAAACGTTGGGAACCCTTGATGTACAGTAAATCACCATAATCATTTAGCACAAATTACCCAAATGTGCTCATTGACTGACTGCTAACATTGTCGTTCCCTGCTACACCTTCTGAAAGTTTTTCATAAAAAATCATAGAATATTCTTCGCCGCCGATTTGCTTGCGGGGGCCCTGAAAAGATGCGCACAGGTGTCCTGGAATTGGAAAATAATCCCTGTCCAATCGCAACGATCCACTCCACTTGCGCCCAGCCCCTCTCCCATGCCATACACATTCATTGTGTCTATTTTCTGTTTCATTCCTAAAAAAAAGGGAAACGCTGTTTTCGTTGCGATTACGCCATTGACGTGTCAGGTGACCCCGGAAATAATTGGTGACCCAGCTAAGCTAGCAAACAGCGCCACCCAGCGATATGTCATCAAAGTCGTTACTTGCTTCCTGGGCTCTGGACCGTTGGCAATAAGTCGTAAAAGTCATCAGGCGGCAGTAAATGAGTTAAGAGCTAGCCTATAACTGGAGACTTCACTCAGTAGTTTTTTTTTTCTTCCAATACACTAAAACACGTTGTGTATTTGGCTCCATCAGTATACGTTTCTCCATCCATGCCCTGTAGGGCGAAATGGCCGTAGTGGCAGAACCACAGTCAAGTTTGATTAGAGTGCCACCAGCCTTAAAACTACATGACTCATTCCATTCAACTGAGGCCTCACTGGGAAGCATGTACTGTATAATGTAGGAACACAACCTTTGTTTTCTCTCTAAATGTGTTCTGCTCGAAAACCTGACCAAGTGATTCGAGGAGGCAATTCTAACCAATGTACTGTATACAATGAGCTGATTTAGTCATCTATGGATTTATTGTTAAAACAAGCAAGTGTAGAATGTTGCTTTTGTCACAGTGGGGGGATATAGGACCTATATCGTTAGCCTCATGGCATAATTGCCTACGTCTTTATAAAGTTTTCAGAAAAAAAGAAACAAAAAATCTAATCTGCCTAAGTCATCTAGTTGACTGAGACATGATAGAAAAAAGTTTTTCCTAAGTCATGTTTATCTGCCTTTATGTATTACTGCCCAACTCTACTCTCCTAACACTGCAGATTATGATTCATCTTGCCTTATTATTGCCAATGTTCTCAGCCTATCAGAATGCTTGTTACATTCCAAAAATTCAGCAAAAGTTGGCTTAAAAGCACTTTCTGCCCAAATAATGTTGGAGTGTAACAAGTGTCCTGTTCTATGGCTGATGAATAGGCAAAAAGGCACAATGAAGCAGCAGTGTTAGGAGAGTAGTGTCAATTTGACCTAATTAATTATGCTATGAGGCCAACTAGACACTGATGAACGAGCTGGACACAGATGACGGTGCAAAACCCAAACAGGGTGACTGGAAAAACCTGTAGAGGCCAGAGCAGGGGTTTTCAAAGTGGGTGACGGGGCACCCTGGGGTGCCGTGATGCCAGTCCCAGGGTGCCTCGAGATAATTTGATAATATTTGGATTTATTTGGACAAAATATTTAGTATAATTTTAAACTTGAAGTACAAAGTTATTTTCAGTCAGTTCTAACCAAAATGGCTATTATCTCAAAGTTTTCCTCGCAACATAATCACTGTCGGGCAGAAACCTTGTATCTCAAGGTTTGGTAAAGCAAGGCCCTGCTTCATCATACAAGACTGTCGCACAAAACTAGTGAAAACAGCCGATCTACAATGCGAGACGTTGTGTGCTTGTAGATCTGCTGTTTTCACAAGTTTAGTACATTTTATAGATGATAAATACAAAACGAACGGTTTTGGACATATAAGGTTTCCACCCGACAACGACAATATGCTATAAATATAAGTTGCTTGTGAAAATTAAAAATTATAATGTAGGGGTGCCTCGGATTAAAAAAATATTTATGGGGTGCCCTGATGCAAAAAAGTTTGGGAACCCCTGGGCTAGAGAATAACACAGAATATGACACTTAGAGACAAGACTTACTGTAACATACTGTTACCCTTTACGGTAGCACTTTATAATGAAGTACCTCAATAAAGGCTAATTAACAGCTAATAAGGCACTTATTAACAATGAATTAACAGCTAATAAGGCACATTAAGTCCTAATAGTGCATTTATAAACCCTTTACTATGCACTTATTATGAGATCAATTAACACTAACAAATCCTTAATAAAATCTTTATTATAACAGTATAAACAATTATTTAAGCCTTTATTAACACTTTATTAGGCAATTTAAAGCCACCTATTCTAAAGTGGGAACACATCAGGTACACCCGCCACTCTGACATGTCGGAAAGGAGACATGTCAGAGTGGCGGGTGTACCCGATGTGTTCCCACTTTAGAATAGGTGGCTTTAAATTGCCTAATAAAGTGTTAATAAAGGCTTAATTAATGACTTGTTGTTGTTTATACTGTTATAATAAAGATTTTATTAAGGATTTGTTAGTGTTAATTGATCTCATAATAAGTGCATAGTAAAGGGTTTCTAAATGCACAATTAGGACTACCGACATGTCAGAGTGGCGGGTGTACCCGATGTGTTCCCACTTTAAAATAGGTGGCTTTAAATTGCCTAATAAAGTGTTAATAAAGGCTTAATTAATTGTTTATACTGTTATAATAAAGATTTTATTAAGGATTTGTTAGTGTTAATTGATCTCATAATAAGTGCATAGTAAAGGGTTTATAAATGCACTATTAGGACTTAATGTTCCTTATTAGCTGTTAATTCATTGTTAATAAGTGCCTTATTAGCTGTTAATTAGCCTTTATTGAGGTACTTCATTATAAAGTGCTACCCTTTTTACAATGACACCACAAGGACTGAACAGCAAGGTACATAATAAAGAGGGTAGAGCCAGGTTCTACAGTATGCCAGGCACGCAACATTGCTGCACCTGGGAGGAAAACTGGAGCTGGAAGTTCCATGGGATGCATTGAAGACAATAGTCCAGCTGATGGACTGACAATAATATAATTTAACTAACCTGTGCAAACTTGTGCTTTGTGCACTCGTAACCAAATATGGCCTACTTGTGCGCCAGCAGAGCACGCAAGTAGGGTGATGAGTGCATACAAACCCATTGTAACTTCAAACTCCATTTTAACCATGATGATAGAGTTACCCTTATCAAAAACAACTGTCCTTGGTTCTGGTGACTCATACTGCTCTCCTAATACGTGAGCTGGCCGTGTTTTTTCAATTACTTTTTTCATTTACTTTATTTAAAAAATAAATATCATATTATAATGTTTTTCTTCATTTTCCAAAATAATTATTACAAATAATTAAAATCTGGCTGAATAGCGGGCGCAAACATGAATACACAATACATGGGACCAGACAAACGGTAGACATCTGGGAATTAAACAGACTTAAGGCCCTTTTCCACCGGCAGCGATAACGATGACGATAGCCATAAAATATCACAGCGATAATTATGCCTTCACATTGATGTCCGATAAAGTTATCGGACAACAATGTGAAGAGGCGCCAATTAACAGCCGCTCGCGCAGAGTGCATCGCGAGCTGTTTGTCAGAGACCCAGTTCCATATCACTAGTGATCTTAACCACATCGTTGTTGATCCTAACGATGTAGTTGTCGGCTATCGTTGTCTTTATCGGTGTTGGGTGGATGCTGCCGATCCACTTCAATTGAAAACCCACTTTTTTAAATCGTTATCGTCATCGTTATCACTGCCGGTGGAAAAGAGCCTTAACAAAGAAATACAAGAAATACATCAACAGTTAACTAGACAGAGAATAAAATAGATACATAGAGAGGGCATATCTCCACAGTTGAGGAAGCTTATGAGGAAATACGTTTTTCTATGTCATTTCTACGACATAAATTACTGTCTGTTCCTATGGTTGGCAGAAGTAAAAGCACTTTTGGGAAGTGTGTGTTCTATTATAGGCCTCTAAAATAGCTTATCTACAACATGATGTTACGCGTTGTGAGCTTGTAGTTCGGCTATTTTTGAAATAACATAGAATTGCTTTGGTGATTTAGTGGTCCAAGTGGCTCATTGGTTATCTTCCACATAATTAGCTTCAGCCAAATATATTGATACATCTTTGGATGTGGCCCGAGAGGTCAATGTTAATACTGAACACTTTTTGTTAGTGCTATGATCTGCATTAGCATCTACCTTCTTCTTTTCATCTACCTAACTTTTCTTTTTGGCTACTTACAGTTCTAATTAAAATCAAATGATTTATAGTAAATCAATTGATGTAAAAACTTTTTTTTAAATCAACGTTCTAATTAAAATCAATTGAGCTATAGTAAAAAGGTGATTGCTTTACTTATTAATTATTGCGATTTTTTTATCCAGCTACCCAGAATGATGTGTATAAAACAGTTACTGATTGATTAAATGATTAGATACAGTATATAAATCGATCAACATCAATATTAATAACGACAGGGTGGTGCCATGGTTGATTGCCAATACATGGTTGATTGCCAATACATGTATGATCACACAACTAGAGGAACCGGTGATTGTCAACTACTCCTACAGCGGCAAAATAGAGGGGGCTTGGGGGGCGTGTCCTTTACCTGTTGTTACTGCCTCGCTCTGTGTTTCCATGAGGGCTTAAATGACAGAAATGACATTAGAAATAGTGTCTACTTTAAATAGTGTATACTTTAAATAGTGTATACTTTAAATCACTGTTTCCCAAACAGTGGGTCGATGGTCCCTTGATTTTGTTGTTTCCTATACATTTTGTTTTTAATTATCGTTTCAAAACATTTTCAAAAGACAATCCCAAAAGGAAAAAAAATAAAAAGTAATAAGGGTAATAATAATAAAAAAACATTTTTAAAACGAATTTAATTTCTCAGTAATTTCATGAAGAAATCAACAAAATTCCATAAATTGGAAAACAAAATGAATGTTTAAGGTGGTGAAAATAGCAGATCTACAAGCTCTCAACACAGCGCGAAGCTACATGTTGTGATCTTGTAGACCTGCTGTTTTCACTATTTAGGGTCCCCGGCAAACGTTTAATTTCTCTTTTGGGTCTTGAGCTAAAAAATAAGGCGCTGTTGGCAAGTTGACGTGTGTTCTCGTCAACGTCAAGTCAGAAAATAAGGATTGGGGCAATGTCAAAATGAACTGAAACGACAGCATTTCATATGAAAGGAGGTCTGTCATTACAAAATGTACCTGCTATGCATAATGTTCAAGTTAAATTGTATCCTGGACATAATTTCATCTCATTCGACACATTGTGTGTGCAGTGTGCACACAGCACTGCTGGCATAATAAACCCAGCAATGGGAGACTTAATTGGATTACTGTCTGAAACCAGGCACAGAAAGTTAAGCTGCTGACTACTATTATTAAACCTCGCTGGCTGGCAGTCTTTCAGCTCAAAACGTCCTCCCACTGGGGTTGTACTGGAGACTAGAGGCATTCTGAGCATTCACGTGTTGTAGACCAGGTTTTCCTTTCATACAGAAAAATACCATATAGAGTCGAGTGGTTGCATTTGTGGGTGATTAGTACCAAATCGGGGGAAGGCATTCACTGTTCAATTGAATTTCCTACATTTGACCATGTTGTTTACCTGCAGATTGATTTTCCTACCATTGTGCTGCTGTTGCACCCAGCAGTGTTTTCAATATTTCTATTATTACCTGAAATAAATTAGATTATATATCAGGTGCGTGGTATATAACCCTAACCTTAAACCCTAACCTCAGTAAAACTATGCCTAAACCTAACCTTAAACCCTAACCTCAGTAAAACTATGCCTAAACCTAACCGTAAATCCTAACCTCAGTAAAACTATGCCTAAACCTAACCCTAAATCAGACTCGACGTCGGACTATCGAGATTTTGCCTTATAAACCTAGGTTTCTCTATATGTACTCTTATCTGATTGCCTTATGGCCAGGCCTTTGTTCTCAACCTTTGAAAATCCCACCGTCCCTTCTCTAGGGACAATTGAAAGTGCATTGTTGGAGGGTGATGAAGTTGACAGCTACTGTACATACACTGAACCCAAATTGGCCATCACAAACTGTTGAGCCAAGACTAAAGACAAGTAAAGTATATATTGTACTGTACTGTACTGTACTGTATGTGGCATGTTTGATTTTGACCAGAACGGTCTCGACAAGCAGAAAAATGCTCAGACCGAGTTTGTGATTTTACTCCAACTTTGGGAATGTGCCTATCAGATTTGAACTACTTTCAACAATTCATCCCTATTTTCTAATATTTTAAAACATTTAAAAAAAATTGCCAAAATAGCAGATCTACAAGCTTGCAAATGTGTCGTACTGTGTGATGAAGTATACAATAGGGCATTCTGTGGTTCCACAGATCGAATGAAAATTAATTCATGGACATTTCTGAAAATATCTAGATAAATTATTATTATAAGCCTGGAACCAAGCCATCCAGGCTCCTGCTGAATCATGACCATAAAACATTTGATTCTGTGTACAAAGATATATATATATATATATATATATATATATATATATATTTGTGAACACAGAATCAAAGGTTTTATGGTCATGATTCACCAGGATCGTGGATGGCTTGGTTCCAGGCTTAAACATAATTAATATAAATATTTTCGGAAATGTCCAGGGGGGAAAAATTGATGTTTTTTCTATCTGTGGCACCACAAAATGGCCGGCACTGCTATGCTCTATAGCTGAATAAAGAAGGCACTGGAGCAACAGATGACGAAGATGTAATAGACATCGAAGTGTTGTCCTTAAAAGAAAAAGTCTTCAATCATTCGAGTTGCTCCAGTGCCTTCTTTAATCAAGGCATACATTTTGTAATCACTTCAAGTGTCATGGAGTGTACTGTACGAGGTCACAGCATAATCAGCGGTACCTTATCTTTTCAATGTTCCCTATTTGCTGGCTGAGATCAATGAGCTCCATCAACTGTTTCTGAAGGACCTTCTCTCTCCCAACAATCTGCTTGAGGAAGCCATGCTGGAGCAGCTCTATGACACTGGGCCTCAGCTCAAAGTCCTTAATGAGGCATCTGCAGGAGAGAGAGAGAGAGAGACAGACAGACAGACAGACAGACAGACAGACAGACAGACAGACAGACAGACAGACAGACAGACAGACAGACGGGGAGGTGTTAACTGGCATGATGAAAAGGCGATGACTGCATTTAAGGTATGTACATAGAAATGTCCGCCCTGAGACTGGGAGTTCGGGGTTCAATCCCCATCCGGATCATATCAAAGACTCTGAAAAATGGGGGGGGGGGGGGGGGGGGGGGTACATACTAGCAGGGAAAGGGGGGTGTACTTGTACTTAAAGCTGCCTCGCGCTATACTAGAAACAGGAGATAGGCTCCTGCCCTATGGGCCTCATGGCTCGGCAAGGCTTACTTACAATCAAAGGAACTAGCCGGCATACTCGGGAATGATGCAAATGGGGCAGCAATTCTCAACCAGTGGTCCTTGAAGGGGTTCCAGGTGGTCCCCAGCTAAATGATGGAGAGTTGGTAACCAAATGGATCTTATAGATATTTAACTCTTGAGAAACCAAATAGTCCATTTGGTCTTGAAAAAGAAAATGGTCCATTTGGTTTCATTTCACGCTCTCAAGAGTCAAATTATTGTCAAACACCTGCATTACTTAATTTACAAGAAGTCTACACAATTAGAGAATGCACAGTAGGAGCATTGTTATTAATTGGTCAACATTTGCCTGTTATCTCTCCTATGGCACCACATCAATACTGTAGTGTACAGCATGGAATTGTGGACAAAATCTTATCCAACATCTAAGTCTGGCCTGAGAGGCTGAATGTCATCAAATGGCGGTCCGTGGCTCAAATGCCAAATAAATAATGGACCATGATATGAAAGGGGTTGAATATCACTGAAACAAACAGGGAATGCATGTTACACCCTGTTATACCCGTTGTCAGAGTAGGCCTACCCGTTGTAACCGTCTGTCTGTGTCCCATTTGTGCCTCATATGGAAAAGTCCTTGTGCATTTGTAAATGTGTGAAGAGTGCAAGCTGACTGTGAAAAGTTGACCGACAAAAGTAATCAAATGGTAGGTGAGGGGGATTCGACAGGTGTGGCGAATCTGCCAAATCAAGCAGGCTAGGGTTGCCATGGCAATCATAGGCCACCACCAGGGGCGTCACAAGGGGTAGGAAAGTGGGACTGAGTTACCAGGGCCCAAGGTGGAGGGGCCCTAGTAACTTTAGCTATTGAAAAATAGCAGATATACAAGCTCACAGCGCGGCACCGAGTGCCGCGCTGCGAGCTTGTAGATCTGCTATTTTTGAAAAGTCGTGAAAATGTGCGCAAATCTTTGAATATATGTATTTTTTAAGTGGACATTTGTAACTCAAATTTTGCTTCTGGGGGGTCCCTGGAACTAAATATTTTGAGATTGGGGTCCGTGGCCAAATACATATCATCTTGGGGGTCCTTGACATAGGTTTCTTGCACACATTCTCACGATTAAAAGAAAATAGCAGATATACAAGCTCGCAGCGCGGCACTCGGTGCCGCGCTGTGAGCTTGTATATCTGCTATTTTTCAATAGTTAACATTCATGGGGGGCCCGCAGTGAATCCTTGTACCCAGGGCCCAGAATTTGGTGTGACGCCCCTGCCTATGCGACCAACTCAACGCCGGGCACTGCACTCCCTTGGGTTGTGTCTGGCCAATTTGAAGTCCGTCAGAGATGCGTACGTTACACACGTTTTGTAACACGTTTTGTGACAGGGTTTGACCAATCAAATCCAGGTGTTAGTGTTACATTTGACCAACACACCCACACGTTAATTTGAATATGCACACACACACACACACACACACACACACACACACACACACACACACACACACACACACACACACACACACACACACACACACACACACACACACACACACACTCACTTGCAGATGAAGTCGTTGAAGTTGTCTGACCACAGCTCTGGCTGGTGGAGAGTAGGCGGAGGATTCCTGTTGAAACAACACATGGAACATTAAAGGGAGATGCTCATGCTGTTAATGTTCACATGTACTTGATTTCTTTGCTGATTGTCATAGTATATCGTTGTATGTCGGACAGAAGCCTCTTATCTCCATATTGAATTTTTTGTAAATTAGGTCAATTATTTCTTCATTTGAGCCACAGACCACCATTTGATTTAGCCTCTCAGACCTAAAACGTGTCATATTTTGTTATCGTTGGATAAGATTTTGTCCACAATTCCATGCTGTATCATTGTCGTACCATAGAGATAACAGGCAAACGCTGATAAAAAAAAAAAAAACTTTTTTTCTACATTCTCTAATTGTGTTTGGGTCCATTTGGTTTCATTTTACACTATCAAGAGTTTAAGATCTATAAGGGTCCATTTGGTTACCAAATCTCCATCGTTTAGCTGGGGACCACCTGGAACCCCCTCAGGGACCACTGGTTGAGAACCTCTGCACTACAGAGTTACACAAAAGCATCACAAGTACTGTAGCAAATCCACAGTTTGCCCAAAACCTCAACTGTAAATCAGCTGTGTCAACAATTACTTCTCTAATAAATACTAAAGATATTGAGAAATGTAGGCTAATATTGGCAAAGGTTAAAATATGTTAATCAAAAAGTCTATTGACCATTCAAAAATATGTTAAATGTTTGAAACTATATAATGTGTAATGCCATATATAAAACATTTTTTACAAAATTGTAGATGTATTTTGGCTATTCAAATTACGACTTCTTAAAGAGGTGGTGCCATAGTTTTGTACTTTTTCTGTTTTGTATGTGTCTATGAAGTTAACATTATTCTAATAGGCCACCTGGTGGGGTTATAATGTGCAGATTTGTCTTCCCCGTGTATTTGTGTATTTGTGTGTATTTGTGTTTACTTCCTGAAAGCTGAAAGACTAGGCCTCATCCCCTCATCCCCTCATCCCCTTGTCAAACCGTAAACAGCCGTGTAGAAGCGGCTGTAGAAGTGGACTTCAGCCAGCAGCCATGCAGGTCGGACGCGTTTTTTCTCGCTCCTCAACTTCTCGCCGGAGCCGCCGCCGCGCGCCAGTAAACTACTCACCAGGGACAAAGGGATGGATATTTTTATCTTTTCTAACGTTTCTCGTATGGTTTACCGACTCATGCTTGAGTTCACCGTGGATCCCACATAACTTGGATACGATGGATTATGTGCAGGACAGAGAGGAATCACACAGTGATTTTTATCTCCACGGTGGGTCGGAATCCAAACACCTTGGCTACGGGAGAATGACTGTCTTTGGTGCGCTGATCTCAACAAAGAACAAACCCCCAGTTGGCAGTAGTATGGACAGAAGGTCCTGTATTTACTTTTTGCTGCTACTCTGTGGAGATATAGAGACACACCCTGGCCCGGTTGCAACCCGACAGATGACTCGCAGACTCGCCGCCGTTCTCGCAGCCGCGGATGGTCTTTCCACGGTCGACTCATCGCCATTGTCGACCAGTGAGGTTACCAACACGGCCAACTCGGAGGAACCACGGATCCACGAGGGACCACCCGACCCACGGAGCACCTCGGACGTCGGTGTGTCCACCCCCGCGCCGGCTCCACCACCCGACATCGTGGCTGTTGGTGCCCAGTTCGCGGCAGTCGGATCCCCGGAGATTACCAGTACCACCGAGCAGGATGTCCCCCCGCTGGCCCCGCCACCCCCCAGGGATCGAAACCAATCATGGCTGTTGGCGTACCTCGGCTTTGATACAATCTGCGCCGGCGCCGCCACCTCGACACCTCGCGCCGATGAAAGAAGCTGGATATCCCATTGTCTAGGTTCTCAGACATCAACGGGACATGACCTCCCCCCCACCCCCAGCGCCCCCCTACCCCCAATACACACGGATGTGGACTCACACACAGGGGAAACCCCCTCCCCCAGCCCTGATAATGGCTATTTGAACACCTCAGACATGAAAGGTACTTTTGTGAAAAGAGGACTGAAAATGATTCATCTCAACATCAACAGTTTGAAACCCAAACTGGAACAAATCAAAGCTATGTTTCTTGATGGTAAGGTACACATTTTAACCTTCTCAGAGACTAAACTCGATGACTCATTCTCAGATACTAGCATTGAAATAGCCAATTACACTGTCATTAGGAATGATAGGAACAGGAAGGGAGGCGGTGTTTGCATGTATATTCACAATGATTTAAATTTTATCATTCGCCCTGACCTACACCACAGCTCTCTTGAAACTGTATGGGTCGAGATAATTTTTGAACATGCTAAAAATATACTAATATGCGCAGTCTATAGACCCCCTGACCAGAATGACTTCTTTGAGCTGTTTGAGGAGAGCTTAGCAAAGGTGGACGGTATTGAGTATTATGCTTTGGGCGACTGGAATGTTTGTGCTTTGCGTAAAGAAGCACCCCTGTTCAAGTCCTTTAATGGGTTATGTAATCAATATGGTCTCACTCAGCTCGTTACCGTACCTACCAGGGTGACGGAGCACTCCCAAACCCTCATAGATCTCATCGTAACCACAGACAAATCCAAAGTCACCGCTAGCGGGGCTATTGTATGCGGTCTTAGTGATCATTACATGATCTACTGTACGCGTAAAATACACAAACCCAAGGCTAGTGGTCACAAAACAGTGGTAGCTAGAAGCCTCAAAAACTACTCCAGTGAGGCATTAAATCACACACTAGCGAATACTGACTTTTCTTCTGAACTGAATTGTACAAATGTCGAAGGAGCATGGTGTGGTTTTAAAACCAAATTGACCAATGCTCTAGACGACGTGGCCCCCTTGCAAACCACCAGGGTTAAAGCCCGCCAAGAGCCATGGTATAACTCAGATATAGCCGAATCAGCTAAACTCAGAGACAAAAAGTACGATGAAAAACGTAAGTGTTGCAAAAAGCTTAGGAAAAAATTCAACCCTGACCTCAAGATCCAAATCAAACATCTTACTGCTCAGTGCAAGAAACTCAGAAACCAGACGATCGCACTATGTAGATCCGCCCAAAAAGACTACATCGACACCAAAATCGACGAATACAAAAATAAACCACGAGACCTATGGAAGTTGCTTAACAACCAATTAGGCTTAAAATCTAAAAACATATGCCACAGCATAAACATCAAAACGGACGCCGCTCTCATTTCTGACAAATGTGAAGTAGCTACCCATCTTAACAAAACCTTTACCACCATGGCCCATTCACTGGTTGAAAGACTGGTCGCCCCATCTGGGCGGTATGGTATAAATTTTGTTAAGAAATACTACAATAAACTGGGTGTCATAAAAGACAGTTTTAAACTTGCCACAGTGACAACTGATGAAGTGTTTAAAAAACTGAGCGCCCTACCTCAGCACAAGGCCACTGGCCTTGATAAAATTCCAGCTAGATTTCTCAGAGATTCAGCCGCCACCATTGCTCCAATCATTACCCACATAATTAACCTTTCCATCGAACAGGGTCATGTCCCACAGGACTTCAAACTAGCAAAAGTAACCCCCCTGCATAAAAAAGGTAGCAAACTAGACCCTGGAAACTACCGTCCCGTTTCCATTCTCAGCTCCATATCCAAAGTCATGGAGAAAATAGTCTACGAACAGATTGCAAGATATCTCGATGAGAATAATCTGATTTACGAGTTCCAATCTGGATTCAGAAAATCTCATTCCACCGACACATGCCTTCTCTATTTGACTGACCAAATCAAACGCGAAGCGGATGACGGCAAATATAGCGGCATGGTCATGATGGACCTCCAGAAGGCATTTGATACCGTAAATCATTCTATTCTGATTGAGAAACTAAAAGCCATCGGTCTTGACAGCGCAGCAGTGAGTTGGATGCAATCTTACCTGGTGGGGAGGGAACAGGTGGTGGAGATTAACGGTACCATGTCCCCCCCCCTCCCAGTAAGCTGTGGTGTTCCTCAAGGTAGCATACTGGGGCCTCTGTTGTTCCTAATATACGTGAACGACATGGCATCTGCTTGTGACTGCAACCTGTTCCTGTTCGCGGATGACTCGGCTCTCCTAGTCTCGGGCAAGGACCACTTGCAGGTTGAGAAGACACTTAACTCTGAACTAAGTAAGATCTGCACATGGCTTAACGACAACAAATTATCAATTCACCTGGGAAAAACGGAGTCCATCCTCTTTGGAACAAATCATAACCTCAAAAAGGTCGATAACTTCACAATCAAAGTGGGTGACAAGGTCATAACACGAAAAAACGAAATCTCTTACTTAGGATGTATCCTGGAAGCTAATCTTTCCAGTGAAAAGATGACTTCTAAAGTAATAAATAAAATCAACCAACGAACTCGTTTCCTACAGAGGATAGCCCCGATGGTCAATTTTAACACACTGAAGACCATAGCTGGTGCAATAATCCAGCCCCTCTTTGACTACGGAGTCCACGTATGGTATCGTGACGCCCCACAAGCCCTGAAAACTAAACTCCAAACAGCCAAGTATTTTGACAAGTACCTGTCAAAATACTTTATAAACATTAAGGATGTCCATAATTACAACACCAGAGGCAGCGCCACAGATCACTTTCAACCCAGAGTCAAAACCAACAAAGGGTCAAACTCTTTTTTCTGCTATACCACCAAAATGTGGAAAGCCTTACCGAAGGCCATAAAGGAGTGTGGATCACTTGCATCCTTTAAAATTGCCCTGAAAAGCCACTTACAGGCAGCAGCCGTTCGCAACTGGTAATAATGAACCTAGCCCCAACCCTACCCTCCCCTGCCCCTTCTTTGTATATACTGTTTGTTTAAGAATTACTGTCTTTGTTTTGTTTTTCTTTACATATCTACTGCATAGTACTGTGTTCTATCTGTCTGTCATTCAATGTTATATGAGATACTTAAATGGTTTCCAGTGGAAATAAGCTTAGTCTTTTCATGGATCTCCTTTTAGTAGACCTTGTACCAGTGAACTGTACCGTCATGAAACTGTACCTTTTCCTATGCAAACTTCTAATAAAGTCTTCATTCATTCATTCAATACTCAAAAGGCCCAGTCGAAAACCACAGATTAAATTACATCATAAACACATCCCCTCCCCTTTTACCATTCACCCAACACTGTGGGTGTGGCTAACTTCTGCAGGGTCACCACCCACCTGACAACCAGGCATACCTAATGAACTGGGGGTATGGCCACATAAAAACCTAATTTTAACTCTTTCTGTACACTTTTTTTTTGAAGAAATCTTCCTCCTCGTATAATCATAATACCTGATAATCATATTTTAGGGGAAAAAAAAATCATGGCACTGCATCTTTAATAGAATAGAATAGCCTATATATTGCATGTGTATTGCCGTGTAGGACAGTAAACATGAGAAAATGGGCAAAAGGCGCAAGATCATTGAGCACTTGACTTAGAAACGTCACATCCTAACATGAAAATACAGCAACTTAAAGACCAAGCCTGTGTTCAGACGTCCCTGTTCTATTTGGTAGAGTGGATTGTTGTGGGTTGAGAGGAATGGAACTGTGTTTAAAGCTTATGTCAGACTGCCACACAGACAAAGCACTCCATTCCAAATGGCCTTTCAGTCCTTTCTTTTGATTGCCGTAACACCGACACACCCCCCTCCCTCTTATCCATGTGTGTGTGTGTGTGTGTGTGTGTGTGTGTGTGTGTGTGTGTGTGTGTGTGTGTGTGTGTGTGTGTGTGTGCGTGTGTGTGTGTGTGTGTGTGTGTGTGTGTGTACGTTGTGGGCTTGAAGGTGAAAAGTATTTTTCTTTTATCGTCCTCCCGATCATGGGTTTGTGAGCTGCATAGAGACTTATCATCACTGTCATCTCAACGGCATGGCACTCTGTCTACTGCTCCTGTGATACTTGCCCGTATACCCCTCCTCCATACAAACACACACTGACACACACACACAGATGCCAGAAAAATGCATGTGGGTGCATCCATGTGCACATATACCTGCAATGCACATGCAAATATGTGTATGCCATATTACTGAACAATTCATGCCAGATATGAACATTTTCACGCACATATACAGTATATATATATATATATATATATATATGTTACAGTTAGATTGGGTAACTCTGTTAGATCGTGGTAAGAGCACTCGTTTTGTCGTTCACCACACACCCCTAACACCACCTGGATCAATTCACTTTGATAGTCTCTTATCAGCGCACCTGTGTAATTCTGCGTAGTCACCATGAGATGGTGACAACAGCCATTCACTTGTGTAGTCGCTGACGTCACTCGTTTGCGACCTCTCTTTCTTTGTTTATCTACTAGCCTAGCTCAGCTGTGTTTAGCCATTAGCTTACTATGCCTAACTCTAACCATAACCCTAACCTAACCTCAGTAAAATTATGCCTAACCCTAACCCTAACCCTAACCTCCGTGTGGTGAGGCGCTATCATTCCTGCCGACGCTACGTTGTCGTTGTCGTTGTTGTGGATCAAAGCGACCGCTTGTTTCCGCCCCGCGCCGCAAAACGAGCGCACCTGTTCTCAATTTCACTGAAACAAGCTGTGACATATATATTTTCACATTCAATTTCATTTTCACATTTACAGTAGACCTACGATTTATTTTGTATATGTATATGTATATACTTTCGAAATAAAACCCACATGTGCATGCACTCACTCTATGAAGGTATATGTACCATACTGCTGAGGTGGTGCATGGTCCTGTGTGTTTCATTTTGCTCAGGGGGTTGCATGGTGCTCTGCTGCAGACCTCACATCACACTCTCTCTCTCTGAATGGCTGTGACGGCTCTGCTGCCAGAGCTTCAGGCTCACTGTGCTCTCTCTGGCTTTTTCCACCAACCAGTGGTGTAAAGTAACTAAGTACTTAAGTACAATTTTGAGGTATTTATTTGAGCGGTGCCAACCACTCCTACGTTTGACTTAGTGTGTAGGTCCCAATGTCCCCTATGTCCCTATGTGTGCGGTACCAACCGCTGCGGTCACACTGCCCATACAAGGAGATACACTTATGTTATGTGTTTGATACCATGAGAAGTGAGCTAATTTTCAATGTTTTTAATTCTACTCCACTACATCTCAGAGGCAAATATTGTACTTTTTACTCCACTACAATTACATGAAAACTAGTTACTAGTTACTTTGTAGATTATTATAACAAAACATACATTTACCATTTCTGCCCAATATACAATTTGGCCTTTTGAAAATAGCAGATCTACAAGCTCACAATGCGTCACAATGTGACGCATTGTGAGCTTGTAGAGTGATTGCAAAGTGATTCACTTCCTGACAGCTTCCTTCCTACCATGATGTGTGATCACTAGAGTCCTACTCAGTTCCAAGGGAAAATGCAGGTATTTTCAAACGCTGTCCCTATATTTAAATAGCAGCATGACACTAAAATGTCCGTTGGCTTTTCCTCAGGGAGGTTACAGTGTGAGAAGAACATTACAGTACAGTACAGACATGGTTATAGCGTATGACCCCGTCGTGGGACCGTTGGGAGAGTTTCAGCTGCAACGTCAGGCCGCAAGGCTGCGGGGCCTGGCTGGCAGCAGCCCAAAGCGCCGGGGTCCTTAAAGGGATATTCCACTTTCAACAGGGAGCAGTGGAAGGGCCTCTCTCCACATACACACCCATTGTAACTTCAAACTCCCATTATTTTTTCTGGTGACTCATACTACCCTCCTAATACGTGAGCAGGCCGTGTTTTTTCGATAACTTTTTTCATTTATTTTTAATAATTATTTGGGAAAATGGAAAAAATGAAATACAAAAACATAATTATTAAAAATAAATGAAAAAAGTTATAAAAAAATAAAAATAAAAAAAAAACACGGCCTGCTCACATATTAGGAGGGTAGTTTGAGTCACCAGAAAAAAATAATGGGTGTTTTTAATGAATCTATCATGGTTAAAATGAAGTTTGAAGTTACAATGGGTGTGTGTGGGGAGAGGCCCTGGGCCTGGTAACATTTACATCAAATATCTAAATATTCAATCAAGCTAATTAAAAACTGTTCATGGTGTTCATAAAAGCCTGATTAGACGATAAAATTACCAAACGTTTTTTTGAAAGTGAAATATCCCTTTAAAGCATGTGCGGACCAGCTGGCGGGAGTGTGTTTGCGGTTATTTTCAACCTCTCCTTCTCCCAGGCTGTGATATCGCCGCAGGCCTCAAGATGTCCACCGTTGTGCCGCCCACAGCCCAAGCACTCAGAGGGTAAACATGTTTGAACAACTGTTGACCTGCCGTCTTCCTCACCGCTATTGACATGAAATGCTTTGAGAGGTCGCTGTGAGACTACATCTGTTCCGTGCTACTAGTGCTCGCCTCGCCAGATCCAGAGCCCTTTTGTCAAAACAGATCCACCGACGATGCAGGTGCCATGGGTCTTGTTCACACTGCCCTCTCTTAGTAGAGCAGATAATAGGACCAATCGTTCATTTTGTGATAGCATGAGTCACATTCAGGGGCGTCACAAGGGGTAGGAAAGTGGGACTGAGTTACCAGGGCCCAAGGTGGAGGGGCCCTAGTAACTTTAGCTATTGAAAAATAGCAGATATACAAGCTCACAGCGCGGCACCGAGTGCCGCGCTGCGAGCTTGTAGATCTGCTATTTTTGAAAAGTCGTGAAAATGTGCGCAAATCTTTGAATATATGTATTCTTTAAGTGAACATTTGTAACTCAAATTTTGCTTCTGGGGGGTCCCTGGAACTAAATATTTTGAGATGGGGAGGGTCCTTCACATGAAAAAGTTTGAGCATCACTGACATGGAAACATAGGTTTCTTGGCACACATTTTCACGACTTTTCAAAAATAGCAGATCTACAAGCTTGCAGCGCGGCACTCGGTGCCGCGCTGTGAGCTTGGATATCTGCTATTTTTCAATAGTTAACATTCATGGGGGGCCCGCAGTGAATCCTTGTACCCAGGGCCCAGAATTTGGTGTGACGCTCCTGGTCACATTCACAGCTGCACAATGCTGCACCTGCCAGCACAGCTTTGATTGCACCTGCAACCACCTTTGTCCTTCCTTTTTCCATACCCATTCTGCAAGACTTGGAATGGGCAACATCTGCCTTGACCCTCAACACTCAGAGTCCTTTACTCTACTCCCTGTACACACACACGATTATGCTGATAAGACTGAGCTCAGCGATCATCAGGGACAATCTCCATACCATCGCAACCACAATTTGCTCACGCTGCTGTGCTGCGGGCCAGTTAATCGCCAGAGCCAATGTGATACGGCTGCTTGCCAAGCACCTCTTTTGAAAAAGGTCCTAAAAGCAGGACATGGAATTACAGTAAATAAGCACTATGCTTTTTTTATTTTACTAGATCATATTCGACAGCAACACACAAAAGCATCAAAAGTAGCAGATCCGTAAGTCCGAAACGCGTCGCTTGTGGATCTGCTACTTTTGATGCTTTTGAATTTGAATCGGGGAAAAGTAACAGTCTTGGACATAATGAGGTTTCCACCCGACAGAGACGATAATAGGCTCTATGCATATACGCCATTTTGTTCTACTTCCGGGTGTCTTTCGACTTCCTTCACAGGTGTTACTGATGATACTAATCAAGGCTCTGTTTGATTTATTGCACAGTGGGTCTTGTAGCAGAGTGTTTCCAGTGAGCCAACATGCACAATATCAGCACCCTGACCAGAATGGAACAGACCCTTCATTAGTATCATCGGTAACACCTGTGAAGGAAGTCGAAAGACACCCGGAAGTAGAACAAAATGGCGTATATGCATAGAGCCTATTCATGGGTTTCATTATTGTAGTCCTACACGGCCATGTTGAGGACCAGCACAGGTGTTTATATTTGTCTGACTGGCATAGAACTAATGTTCTACACCAGGGGTTTTCAAAGTGGGTGACGGGGCACCCTGGGGTGCCGCGACGGCAGTCCAGGGGTGCCGCGACATCATTTGATAATATTTGGAATTTATTTGGACACTTGAACAAATATTTAGTATCATTTTAAACTTGAAGTACAAAGTTATTTTCAGTCAGTTCTAACCAAAATGGCTAATTATCTCAACGCTTTCCTCAAAACATAATCACTAAAATATCATCACTGTCGGGCAGAAACCTCTGTCGCACAAAACTAGCGAAAACAGCCGATCTACAAGCACACAGTTTTGTGCTTGTAGATCTGCTGTTTTCACTAGATTAGTAGATTTTATAGATGATAAATACAAAACGAACGGTTTTGGACATACAAGGTTTCCACCCGACAACGATGATATGCTATAAATATAAGGTGCTGGGAGTGAAAATTATAATGTGGGTGACTCAGATAAAAAAAAATATTTATGGGGTGCCCCGAGACAAAAAAGTTTGGGAACCCCTGTTCTACACCAATCAGAACACCTGTGTTGGTCCTCAACATGGCCGGTGTAGGACTACATTTGAAACCCATGAATATATATCCAAGTACGCTATACTTTCACACTATCTGAGGTCAACAGGTTAACATTTCTGTGTACATAATGATTCCCTCCAGAGGTTTGGGGGGGTGGGCTCACCTGGGTATCTTGAAGAGGGCTCTCATTGGGTGCAGCTCAGAGAGGGGCGGGTCTCCGTCTCCCAGCTCGATGGCGGTGATGCCCAGCGACCACACGTCACAACGGGCATCGTAGGTCGAGTCCAGCTGCTGTTCACACGCTATGACCTGTGACACACACACACACACACACACACACACACACACACACACACACACACACACACACACACACACACACACACACACACACACACACACACACACACACACTAATTTATTCATGTCTGTCCACATACAACACAAGGACGTACATTTTTACAAGGTGCTGTAAAAAATTTCAGCGAATCTTGGACAAATACTCAAATACCCTTCAGGGGTACAAGTAACAGCGTCTTTGCCATTTGGCGGCTACCAATAGTAGAAGAGATTGCATGATTTTATTGTTGTTGTTAACCCAAGTTGTTGGAAGCCTCTTACAACCTGAACCAACCTACAGTATGTACTGTAGTGTACATGACTTAGGCTGCAAAAGTTAAACAGACAACTAGCCTATCTTTGTGAGGAGCAGCTGGTATTTAATGACTTTAGTGATAAAAGCTTTCACTGTGCTAGAGTCAAAGGTGCAGGCCACTTTACAGAATGTAATTTAGAGCCTTCATTGACAATAACAACATCTGGTGTATTAGCAGAGAGATGTGCAAAGATTTCAGGACCACCACAGTAGTACACAGTTGAAACATCGATGGTTTGACAGGAATGTTTGTACATTCACACTGGCAGTGTAAATCATACACAGGCATGCGCACGCGCGCATGCACACGCACACACGCACACACACGCGCACACGCGCGCGCGCGCGCACGCACGCACGCACGCACGCACGCACGCACGCACGCACGCACAGGATTAATAACATCCTCAGGGCAACATGGCTTCCAATCAACAAAATAAAGCTTATGTTAGGCATGTACACGCATGCACGAAAGCAAGCAGGCAGGCAGGCAGACAGACAGACAATACACTTCAACCTATCTATGACATGAAAGAAATACCCATTAAATGTGACAAATATTTCACACAAGTAACTTCCTAATTAGGGTGCCAATAACTCTACACATAACGAGTAATTAATGTTAGAAACTCAAGAGATAAAAATCGTATTCAAACACTGAGCCAATTGTGCGATGATCACAATCAGTATTGTGCTCCCCAAAGACTGCTTTGTAAAGAACAAATGTTAGCCCTTTCTAAAATTTACATCATCAATCTGGCTTTACCCTCAAACTATAATAACCACACAATGCACTAACACTATATGTACGTACTACTACGTAGTACACAATACTTTAGTAAGTAGAATGTTTATACAGAAAAGTACAGTACATTCTCAAAAATAAATATTAGTAATGATATACAGTATCACTGAACATACCTCACAGATGAAAGTCACTTAGAGGAAGCGGCATCATATCCACAAGTAAGAAAAACAACAACAGAAAAAACCCTATGTAAGACAAACTGAATAAACGTGCTGAGATTTATTTTGTTTTCCGAAATTGAAAAACAAAAACAAAAATAATAATCCTAGAACACGATGAGAGAGAAGCTGACACCCAGCTAAAACACATGCACACCCCAGACCTACAGCATGCTAGGCTGGGTGGTGGGTAAAAAAAAGTTGAATATAAAAGAATAAAAATCTGCACGCCAGCATTGCTGCTCCCAAACGCAATATCACTCCTAGAACACCCCGTAGCTTTCCAGTCTGTCCGCACTGGCTTCCCTTTTCTTTCATGATGAAGGTTCGGTACACAAATCAGATTAAAATCAGCGAGGGCACACGGATCAGGTCATGCACCTCGTATTCTAATACGCCACACCGATGTCTGTGCAGCATGCAAACTTCTTGTAAGATGACCCATCCCGACTTTAGAGGATATGTTTCATTTACAAGGCTGTTTACAAGCGAGAAAAGGTCAGGCTGAGGGCATGGACGGATGCTGTGAAGAAATTGATTTCAAAACGCCTACAGTAAATACAAGCTTGCACAGAATTACAGTGATATATCAATGACTGTGATATGACAATAAAGTATTTGGTAAAATGGTAAAATCGTGCATTTATATAGCACCTTTACCCAAGGCGCTTTACAATGATTGTGCATTACATACACCAAGGGTGGAGGAAACCATGCGAGGTGCAAACCTGCTCATCGGGAGCAATTAGGGGTTCAGTCAGTGTCTTGCTCAAGGACACTTTGACACTGACTCTGGGGGAGACCGGGAAGTGGTCGTCCTACCTCCTGAGCCAATGCTGAAGGTACAGGGGTACTGTCCTTCTTCGAGATCAGAGAAACCTACAGTATGTTCTATAGCTATACAGTACCTCTACCCTCAGCATGGGTGGGAGTCAAACCTCCAGTCTTTGACCCAAGCTCAATTTCAGCAAAGTGCACACTCGTTTCACCAGTGCCAGTGTAGCAGATGTGAGCCATCTTGCTTTTAAAAGTAAAGTAGTTAAGGGTTATTTTACTTACATAGGAGACGACCTTGATACCATTGTCAAACTGACAACCAATCTGAGGTCTTTTAAGCAGCAGACAAAGGTATGTATTTTAGAATACACCTAAATGATAGAATATTCATATTCCTAATATGTATCATAATCAGAATTGGGAGGAAAGGTGTATGGCGACTATCGGAACAAACTTGTTTAGTCACAGAGAGGCTAAATTGGGGAAACATTTACCCGTCAGATATATCAGGTTTGCGTTTGCTATAGCGTGCGGTCAGCAAAGTCGGACCTCCCCGTTCACCCCCTCTCCATTCCATTCATAAACCCGCAGGTGAACAGCTGACTTTACTACCTCTGACTGACTGACTGACTGACATAGCACCAACACCACGTGACCTCTCCGTGATCACATTTTTGATTGATTTATTGGTCATGCCATTCACAAAGAGTTCACGTGGTGTTAAAAACCATAACAACCCATATGCTGTCTATACCTGTCACCAACAAAAGGGAAATACATCAAATGTCTCAAAATATCTTCAAACGAGGACCCTGTGGTTATGCTAGTGCAGTAGTGCTAAAGCAATGATCGTACTGAAAGCTATAGGAGCAGCATAGTGAAGGCCATCCTTCCAGGCTCATTACGAATATTAGAAATGACAGTGTTAGTGATGATGATTAAGTGTGGCCCATTGGGTTTTGCCCCCGGCTAATGTAGTGGAAACAGAGGGGAGCCACAGAGGAGAGCTTTTATACAGTAGGAGTTGCCTCTCCCCTCACTCACTGATGTATGGGGTATTGAAGTTGATATAAGTGGGTTTGGGTCCATGTGTGCACTTAGTGTGAGAATGTGGATTTGATCGGACACGAAAATGGTTTTGAGCGGTGTCTTGGTGTACTATTTGGTTGAGGTGTATGTACGTGCGTTTGGGTTTTTCTGTCTCCGTGCAAGAATATGGGATTGATCACAGCATTCATAAGTGTCAGTCGACATTTGGTTCATTTGATTAGATGATGCATTTGGGCGTTCATACAGGAGCGTCACAAGGGGGGTAAAAGTGGGACTGAGTTACTAGGGACCAAGGTGGAGGGGCCTTCATTATTTTATACTTTAGCTATTGAAAAATAGCAGATATGCAAGCTCACAGCACGGCACCGAGTGCCGTGCTGCGAGCTTGTAGATCTGCTATTTTTGAAATGTCGTGAAAATGGGTGCAAATCTTTGAATATAAATATAATATATATATGTATGTTTTAAGCCAACATTTTGTAACTCAAATTTTGCTTCTGGGGGGACCCTGGAACGAAATATTTTGAGATGGGGGTCCGTGGCCAAATACACATCATTTTGGGGGTCCTTCACATGAAAAAGTGAGCACCACTGACATACAGTAGAAACATAACCTTAGAAGGATTTGAAATATTCAGACTTTTTCACAATTTTTCAAAAATAGCTGATCTACAAGCTCGCAGCACGGCACTTGGTCCCGTGCTGTGACCTTGTATATCTGCTATTTTTCAATAGTTAAAGCACAAAATGTGAGTGATTCCTTGTACCCAGGGCGACACCCCTGGGGTGTGCTATTTGGTTGAGGTGTATAAGTGCGTTTGGGTTTAGCTGTCTCCGTGCAAGAATATGGGATTGATCACAGCATTCATGAGTGTCAGTGGACATGTGGTTCATTTGATTAGATGATGCGTACAGGCGTTCATACACACTGTACCTCAGGGGCCATCCAGAACGGCGTTCCCACAGACGTGTTCCTCCTCAAACGGGTGTTCGTCAGCTGGGCTGACACTCCTGCAAAGAAACAGAACACACTTTGAGAATGATATTATGTTTTTTAAGAGGTCGCGTGTAGTGCCCCGGACAAGGCGCGGCCACAACAGCTCTGCATGGCAATCGGGCTCATCTCTATTGGCACGGTAAGTTGTTGTTGTGTTGGTTTGGTTTGCCGAGTGGGAGGCTGGGGTTCGATTCCCGCTCGGTGCGAATCACGTAGTTGGCAGGGCATGGAGAGTGAGGGTCCTCGTGTGTGAAGGACATGAGGGACACCGTGCACGGTGTGAAGCGCGAGGACGTGCTCCAACAACCGAGGAGGGGAGATGAAGTCCCCTCGACAAGGCCCTGCCACAACAACTCTGCTATATCGAGCATAGCTCTATTGGTGTCGGTTTGCTGAGTGGGAGGATGGGGTTAGATTCCTACTTGGTGTGTGAATCGCCGCTACACATGCACTGTATGTATAATCACATTCTTGTGATGTGCTGGCTCCCTATCTACAGATGTGTGTGTGTGTGTGTGTGTGTGTGTGTGTGTGTGTGTGTGTGTGTGTGTGTGTGTGTGTGTGTGTGTGTGTGTGTGAGTGAGAGAGAGAGAGTGAGAGCCAGTGAGAGAGAGAGTGAGAGCCAGTGAGAGAGAGAGAGAGAGAGAGAGAGAGAGAGAGAGAGAGAGAGAGAGAGAGAGAGAGAGAGAGAGAGAGAGAGAGAGAGATAACTTGACATAGTACATGCCGAATCCAGACACATCAGTGTTACAAGCAATCTGCTGCACAGTGAACATTGCAGAAGCTGAGTCTCAAGAAGATAAAACAGATAGCGCTATCAGCTGGTCAGTTTGTGTGACACACCACAACGGGCCATGGAACATTGTTCATATCGTTGCTGTCGGGCAAAAAACCTCTTCTCTCCATATTTTAAAAGGACAGCTTCACCCATTTTCAACCCGTCTTCAACTCTTCATATTGGTCCTCTGTAAAGCTCATGATAATATCGTAATAAAAACTACTCAGTCTGTGTCTCAGAGGAGGGCTGTGGAGTGGGACAGGCCTTTTTATGTTTCTATTAGCTTGGATTGCCCCTTGATGATGTCACAGGTTTCTGAACTGTCCACAGCCCTCCTCTGACACACAGAGCGAATAGACAAAAATGGCACCACATTATAATGAGCATTAGTGAGGACCAATTTGGATGCTTTACATCATTTGTGTGTCCTTTTTTTTTGTAAATTAAAGCCCTACTTGATCATCCTACAGCGTTACACAAAAGCATCAAAAGTAGCAGATCTACAAACCTGAAACACGACTGAAAAGTGTCTGTTTTGGAGATACGTATATGTGCCATTTGAGAACCTCGCACTTCACATCATGCCATCGGCAGTGGATTGTCAGTAAATTGACAGAACATTGCCAGTGAGAAAGGAGGGCATTTGCAAAGGTGATAACGCCTTTGCAAATGCCCTATTTTTTTCCAGTGAAAAGAAGTGTCGAAAAGTGACATTTGTTTTCAGTAATAAAAGAGAGGAATTAGCAAGGCTAAACAGTGAATAGAATCTTGGGAAAACAAGTCTTTCCAGAAGAAATGCAGGAAAGGTACAGTAAAGCCTTAAGTTTTGGAATGGCACATTTGTATGAGGTTTCCACCCGACAGAGACGATGTAGTTTTAATATAGTATTTAATCATTTCAAGCTCACTAGAATGAACAAAACGCGCGCGCGCACACACACACACACACACACACACACACACACACACACACACACACACACACACACACACACACACACACACACACACACACACACACACACACACACACACACACACACACACACACACACACACACACACACACACACACCATCCACAGAGTGTGAGTGCACATACAATCCCCTATGAAAACCTCTTTAACATCTCTCTTTCCACTACATTAGCCAGCAGTGACTCATACAGTAACAGAGATAACACTGTCAATTAGAATGTTCTTGAAGTGCGCGTGACCAGATAGAAGGCCGCCATCATTCCCAGCATTATTATTTTTTCCCCCTCTCTTAGCTCCTCTACATGGTGATGAGTCATCGCGGGGGCTTCATCTTCCTCAGCTGCTTAGCGTAGCGTGCCGTGCACCCCCCCCCCCCCCCCCCAATCCGCCCCCACATGAACAACTATTAACCCCAGCGTGACTCCATGCATGTGTGTACCACTGAGCACGTGTCCCCTCACTGCCCCACCCCCTCCCTTTTTCCCAATCATGCCTGATTTACTGTATGCTTTTTAGTATGATATACCGTAATAGCCTTTTGTACACCTGCCTAAACGCGACTTTCATCGAATAACTGATGAAGGTCGTTTGGACCGAAACGTTGTAGCCAAATAAACCACTGCTGTAGGTGAAGACAGAGTGCGGGGCTTCTGTTTTTTGTATTCACTGTTTTGTATGTAATGTGACAAAGGGACGTACAGAGAATGTTAGAGAGGCAGGTGCTGAAATTTCTAAAAGGGCCTTTTGGTGAAAATATCGAAAATGGCAGACCTCCGAGCTTACAACGCGTCAGGCTTGGAGGTCGGCTATTTTCGGTGCTTGATACCACACTGAACTAACCATAATCAAGTCAATACTGGAGATGTGGCATATGGCATGGATTTCTACACAGAGAGGGCAATTCTTTCAACATAAGATGCTGCATTCAAGTTCAGGAGAGTTTGAACAAGGCAATTCTCTTAAATGCTGCCTTCCGGTATGGCATGGAAAGAGGGCATTTGAATTTCTTAAAACGGCATTCATGGTCTGGAGAGGGCACTTCTTACAGACTGATAAAAGGGCAGGGGCTCAAGCCCCTTTTGATGTATATGTGTGCACATGCCTGATGTGACACAACACAGTCAGACACCATAGACACAAAACACGGATTTAAAGATGTCGCATGGCATCACAAAAAGTGGTTCCAGGGTGCTGCTGTAGCAGCTGGAGCCATGCAGCCTAAGGGCACGGTCACACCACACTTTTATTCTACCTATGACGGCGGATTCTGGGTTCGATTCCCACCGGGGGACGCTGTGGGCGCTGGGGGCATGTTCCCTCCTCCACGTCATCAGGTGGGGTTGGCGAAAGGGCCTTTCTGTGTGGAGTTGTTCTCTCCGTGACTCCTAGGGTAGATACCCTCACAAAAACATGCCGGGGAGGCTGATGGAGGGGAAAGGAACTGGTTTGAAAGCTCTTGAATGCAGGGGTGAAGCTGAGCATAGACCCACAAGAAATACTGTTCAGCTAAAACAATAAGAGACTTTATACTTAATTTAGTCTATTATGTGCTAATATGACAATGTATGTCTGATTATAAAGTACTTAAAGACAGGGTGAAATCAAAAACATGTTTTTCACACTTTTAGAGCATATCTGTAGTGATAATATGGCCATACCTAACACTAGATGCCAAAAAATAGAAAATAAACAATTTTTGTGTATATTAATATCAAAGGTCCCTAAATAGGCCATTATTAATTACTTCCTGTGAACAGAAATTCAAAAAGTGATGACATAGACAGGTCCGCTTGCATATAAATGAACCTTTGATTACATTCACCTGTTTGTTTCCCATTGCTGGCTCCCATTACTCCCATTACTCAGATTTTAAATCCCATCGCCTGAAGGGCTGGTCCCCAGGATTGGTTCAGAAACACACAGGCTTCCTTTTCAAACTGAAACTTCAAAATAAAATACCCAAAATAGTCATTTCATTGGGTCTTTAAGTATAATTTTGGGGATATTCTTTTTGTTCATTGGAGTATTTCCAATTTTCTGTACTTTTACAGGCAAATATTATATTTTACTCCATTATTATTATTTAAAAACTGTAGTTACTAGTTAAGTTGAAGATTTTGATGACCATTACAAAACATATTTCCAAATGGACAAAATATATACTATATAGTACATATTTTGCCCATTTGAAAATACAAGCTCACAATGCGTCACATCGCGACATTGTGATTTTGTTTATCATTGTTTTCACATACTCTGTTCTGCTTGTTTTACATAACTTGTTTTATTCTGCTATTCTTATTTCAATATTATTGCACAGTTGTATTATGCCTTCTGTAATCTCGGCATCATTGAAAATGAGGGCTCTGAGTCTGCACTCAATGTATTTCCAAGAAAATAAATAAAGGTTGAATTTAATGAAAAAAAGAAAAGAAGAAAAAGCTCTCAACCAGAAGACCTGCACTTTAATGGAATAAACATAAAATAAACGTTGAGTGGAGATTTGATGTTGTGTAATGAAAAGAGGCAGCAGCTGAATAGTCTAAAGACACATAATTATCCCTATAATGAGTTCTCCCGGACTGTATGCATAATCTAGGCTTATTTGTGGAGATTCCATCCAGGCAAAGATGACAGTGTTGCCATGTCTGCTTATTATAATCGACTTTGGGCTGTTTTTTTCTTTAAAGCTTGATATATTTAGTGCGACCGTCAGGTCGCACTTACTACCAAAACCTCCACCGGCTGTCTGTCCGTCCGTCCGTCCGTCTGTCCCTCCGTCACACGTCACACTTTTGCCCTGCTCATATCTCCGCAACCGTTGCCCCGATCCATGCCACATTTTGCACACATACTCCTTGCCTGCCAAACTACAACCTCCAAGGACCCCCGGAGCTCCAGGGACCCCCAGGTCCCTGGGGGACCCCCAGGTGTAAAAAATGACCAAATGTGCAAAAATGACCAAATCACAACCCCAACGGGGCTGCTCACGGGGAATTCCCAGGTACCACCGACTCCTGGTGCTCCAGAACGGATGCAAAAGTGGTGACGCCCCCAGTGGAGGACCCCCTACACTGCAGCTCACATAAAATGCCGTAACTCGGGCTAGGAGCGTCCGGGAGAGCCGGGGCCGGTACCTATTCGTCCGCCTCGGTGGCGCGGAGACCCCACCCCTCATTTCTCACATGGCACTCTTCTAGCGCCACCATGAGGCCGATTCTTGCTAAACACATTTTTGGACACTGCTCCTACAATTTTTGCCCTAAAATCATGCAAATCGGTACACAGTATGTCTACACTCATGTCATTGACTTGGATCTGTCCCATATAGCGCCACCTTCAGGCCGATTTTTTCAAACACATTTTTGGACACTGCTCCTACAGATTTTTGCCCTAAAATCACGCAAATCGGTACACACTTGCTCTACACTGATGTCATCAACATGGATCTGTCCCATTTAGCGCCACCTTCAGGCCGATTTTTTAAAACACATTTTTGGACACTGCTCCTACAGATTTTGCCCTAAAATCACGCAAATCGCTACACAGTATGTCTACACTCATGTCATCAACATGGATCTGTCCCATATAGCGCCACCATCAGGCCGATTTTTTCAAACACATTTTTGGACACTGCTCCTACAGATTTTGCCCTAAAATCACGCAAATCGGTACACAGTATGTCTAAACTCATCTCATCAACATGGATCTGTCCCATTTAGCGCCACCTTCAGGCCGATTTTTTCAAACACATTTTTGGACACTGCTCCTACAATTTTTGCCCTAAAATCACGCAAATCGGTACACACTTGCTCTACACTGATGTCATCAACATGGATCTGTCCCATTTAGCGCCACCTTCAGGCCGATTTTTTCAAAAACATTTTTGGACACTGCTCCTACAGATTTTGCCCTAAAATCACGCAAATCGGTACACAGTATGGCTACACTCATCTCATCAACATGCATCTGTCCCATATAGCGCCACCATCACATTTTTCCACACTTCTACACATTCTTACTGGTATTATTATAGTGTCCTGCACCACAAGATGCCCAGCCCGCACGGGCTTATAAGACACTCACAAAATGTATGTACAATTTACATACACCAAGATGCACCACTACAAACAGAATACAAAACGTATTGAATGTCCAGGTGTTGGGTTACAGATACATCGTTCTCCCACGCAACTGCCATGAATTTTCCCAAAACCGCAGACAAGGGACACTCGAAATATTACACTCGAAATATTGCACCTTTTCCCCCCAAGATCTTTCTTTGAAAATAGCAGATCTACTGTATGAGCTTGTAGATCTGCCGATCCAATAGGTTTACACATGCGGTCGCTTCTTTTCGGGTTAGTTTTCATAAGACTTGGTTTGCTTACTTCTCTCGCCAAAATCCGGCAACACTGACCGGCGTGTCGAAGCATCTCATTTGCTTAAGAATAACCCTGACAACACATCAGTGTGGAGACTGGGACTGAATGGCAACAACATCCTACTGCACTCCTCTGTGCTGAAATTATGAGATGTCAGACGTTGTGATGATGTAAATTGGTTCACCAGTGGTGGTTCACCACCCTCTGCAGGTGATGCAGATCATGCTGTCTCTCCACTCTTAAGAAAAGTGAAGGAACCAATTTAGCGGGCAAGCATTTGAAAGGTAATGGATTCTGGCACCATCTGGAGAATGCAGTATATTAATTATGTACATGTACTGTGCATAAAGCGGTGCATACATAATGCATGCACAACATGCACTTGCACATACATAATTGTACAGTACACAGGCCACTAATATTGTAAGATACCGCTAGAAATATTGTCACTCCTGGTCGGTTTTATCTGTAGGGATCGGCAATGAAAGAATTGTATGGATTCATAGTTCATTAACAATTCTGATTATTGCTATTTTATGTACAGTATATCCTATGTAAAGGAAGGGCTGGTGACATAACCATTTACACACCCCATATAGTTTGTATGTCACTGCCTCAGACAGAGGCAATCATGAAAAGATATTTCATGAACAAAAAATCCCGCACTCTGCTCTTGCTCAGCTGCTCATCTTTATTTCACTTGACAGACGTTTCGGTCCCACTGGACCTTCTTCAAGAGTGTCTTACAGCCATTGTGCACCCCTCTCCTATATATACACTCCCCTTCCTGTTCACAGGTGTGAGACAATCTCACTCTTCTCAGGAGTGTCTCTCTGTGATTGTCTCTCACCTGTGTGTGGTCGATGACAACCATCCACATACAATTAGGTCTATATTATTTACATTATTTACAGAAACTGTACATTTCAGAAATGTGAACATCGGCTTTACAGCTTTCATAAAACATTCCGAACTGTGCAGTATAATCAACAAATGTATCGGATGCACCATCTATAAACTTATTTCATATTCTCCGTAGTCTTCAATAATCCCACATTTCATTACAGCATTACATGCCATGGGATCTCATCATTCAGTCCTTTAGGGAATAGTGTTTGTAAGGTGTAAATCCAATAAACTTCTCTTTTGTTAAGAACTGACTCAGACAGAACCATAAACAAAGCCATAAACAGACGCAATTGACTTCAAACTCGGCTCACACATCGGTAAGGACTCGAGGGAGTGGGTGCCCGGTGGCGAGTTGTTGAACAGTGCTAACCGCTCCTACATCTGGCTTTGTCTGTTTGTCCCGAGTCTGTCCCGAGTCTGTCCCGCCCCATCCCACATTGGCGTGATTTTTGAGCGGTGCAAACCGCTCCTATAAGTGGCTGTGCGTGTGTCCGTAGCCTTTTTCCTCAGCATTTTGCTATATTAAAATGTGTGTGCGTAGCATCATGTTTGTCTAGTGATGTCATATGTCGTATGTCTGTAGCCTTTTTCCTCAGCGTTTTGCCATAGTAAAATGCTCCTATAAGTGACTGTGCGTGTGTCCGTAGCCTTTTTCCTCAGCGTTTTGCTATAGTAAAATGTGTGTGCGTAGCATCATGTTTGTCTAGTGATGTCATATGTCGTATGTCTGTAGCCTTTTTCCTCAGCGTTTTACCATAGTAAAATGTGTGCACGTAGCATCATGTTTGTCTAGTGATGTCATATGTCGTATGTCTGTAGCCTTTTTCCTCAGCGTTTTGCCATAGTAAAATATGTGCACGTAGCATCATGTTTGTCTAGTGATGTCATATGTCGTGTCTGTAGCCTTTTTCCTCAGCGTTTTGCCATAGCAAAACGTGTGTGTGTAGCAGGTAAACCGCTCCATAGAGTGGCTGTGCGTGTGTCTGTAGCCTTTTTCCTCAGCGTTTTGTCATAGCAAAATGTGTGTATGTAGCATCATGTTTGTCTAGTGAGGTCATATGTCGTATGTCTGTAGCCTTTTTCCTCAGCGGTTTGCCATAGCTAAACGTGTGTGTGTAGCATAGCCTGTACATCCTAGACTCAAATCCTAGACTGAAGATGTTATGCAAGCATGACCACCGCTCACTTCACATTGTGATTTTTCGTATACATATACCGTAAATCACCAATTAGTAGCCCGGGCGTTTATTTCGCAAAATGGGGTCGGACCCCGGGCGCTTAAAAGGGATCAGGCGGCTATTGGTAACAGGCTTTTATTTATTTTGGCACTGGCCAGCACTGGGCCATTATTTGGTAAATTTGTATTTCTCAAACTATATAATAGTAATAATAATCTAAATGTTATAATAAATGTTATAATTATTATTATTATTATAATTGTTATGAACACCCAGAAAATAGCACATTGCGATCTATTAGACCAAACCTCATTTAAAAAATATCAAGAGTGTATGAAAGCCTTTTAAAAATATATACCGGTATATACTATATTTATACTAAGGGAATCTTTCTCCAAAATAATCTATTACCGCATGCCACCAAAGACGCATCTAGGTCAAGTTCAAAGAGTCAACGACCCAATTAGCGCAGAAGTCCTAGCAGCTGGTGCTGGACTGGACTCGCTGACAAGACCACTGAACAGCTCCATCCTCACATTAAACCATTATGGTATTGCATTATGATTAAGCCTTCTGCATTCCCCTTGCACCTCAAAATAATGGATTACTTCTTCAAAATGCGGACTGGATAACAAGAGGCAGCAACAGTAGGTAATGAGTCATTCTGATCCAGCTGGTCTTTATATTGGCCAGTCTTTCTCCATCACGTTTAAAGTAGCCTATACTCACGCAAACTTTGCATTGTAGCAACGTTTTAGACAGTAATGAATGATGGTCAGCAGACTCAATCCTTTTCTTTTTTTCCTCTCTCTTTTTTTGGTGTCCTTTACAATCTGTTCCCCGACGCACAGTGCGTCCTGCGCGTCATGGTAGCGCAGCACTGGGCTGGGCACCATACAGCCTACATTTGGCTTAGAAGTGTCTGTCCACAGGGCTGTGAGCTTGTAGATTTGCTGTTTTCGGCGCACTCCACCGTGACCGTCATGCAACATATGACCCGTAGCAACGCACAGCGAGTGCGGTGCGTTGCAACGTGCTGTCACAGCACTGCTGTGAGCTTGTAGATTTGCTGTTTTCAGCGCACCACTGCCATGCAACATAAATGACCAGTTAAATTAAATAAATAGCAAATAATACCAAACAACCAAACAAATAATAGCCCGGGCTCTTACATAAAACCTAATAAGGATAATATTAATTGCAAATAACGGCCCAGGCGCTTGTACGAACCTTGCGCTTATTTGAATCAGGCGTTTATTGCGCAAAATGGGGTCAGACCCCGGGCGGATATATGGGCACCGGCGGCAGTTTGCCACCGGGCGATTAATTGGTGATTTACGGTAGCTGTCCAGAACAGCCGATCCGAGCATTATGCCCATACCGGTATATGGGCATGCCATTATACAGGGCATGGGCATGTACTAATTATCAGGGATCTCCATATATGTCACAGACACAGACAGATGGGTACAACAGGTAGACCCCAACACTATGACCCAGACATATTGACCCCAACACTATGACAGACACAGACATATTGACCCCAACACTATGACCCAGACATATTGACCCCAACACTATGACAGACACAGACATATTGACCCCAACACTATGACCCAGACATATTGACCCCAACACTATGACAGACACAGACATATTGACCCCAACACTATGACCCAGACATATTGACCCCAACACTATGACAGACACAGACATATTGACCCCAACACTATGACCCAGACATATTGACCCCAACACTATGACAGACACAGACATATTGACCCCAACACTATGACCCAGACATATTGACCCCAACACTATGACAGACACAGACATATTGACCCCAACACTATGACCCAGACATATTGACCCCAACACTATGACAGACACAGACATATTGACCCCAACACTATGACCCAGACATATTGACCCCAACACTATGACAGACACAGACATATTGACCCCAACACTATGACCCAGACATATTGACCCCAACACTATGACAGACACAGACATATTGACCCCAACACTATGACCCAGACATATTGACCCCAACACTATGACAGACACAGACATATTGACCCCAACACTATGACCCAGACATATTGACCCCAACACTATGACAGACACAGACATATTGACCCCAACACTATGACCCAGACATATTGACCCCAACACTATGACAGACACAGACATATTGACCCCAACACTATGACCCAGACATATTGACCCCAACACTATGACAGACACAGACATATTGACCCCAACACTATGACCCAGACATATTGACCCCAACACTATGACAGACACAGACATATTGACCCCAACACTATGACCCAGACATATTGACCCCAACACTATGACAGACACAGACATATTGACCCCAACACTATGACCCAGACATATTGACCCCAACACTATGACAGACACAGACATATTGACCCCAACACTATGACACAGACATATTGACCCCAACACTATGACAGACACAGACATATTGACCCCAACACTATGACAGACACAGACATATTGACCCCAACACTATGACAGACACAGACATATTGACCCCAACACTATGACAGACACAGACATATTGACCCCAACACTATGACAGACACAGACATATTGACCCCAGCACTATGACCCAGACATATTGACCCCAACACTATGACAGACACAGACATATTGACCCCAGCACTATGACCCAGACATATTGACCCCAACACTATGACCCAGACATATTGACCCCAACACTATGACCCAGACATATTGACACCAACACTATGACAGACACAGACATATTGACCCCAACACTATGACAGACACAGACATATTGACCCCAGCACTATGACCCAGACATATTGACCCCAACACTATGACAGACACAGACATATTGACCCCAGCACTATGACCCAGACATATTGACCCCAACACTATGACAGACACAGACATATTGACCCCAACACTATGACCCAGACATATTGACCCCAACACTATGACCCAGACATATTGACCCCAGCACTATGACCCAGACATATTGACCCCAACACTATGACAGACACAGACATATTGACCCCAGCACTATGACCCAGACATATTGACCCCAACACTATGACCCAGACATATTGACCCCAACACTATGACCCAGACATATTGACACCAACACTATGACACAGACATATTGGTCTGATCATCGGTGCGACGTAGGTGTGAGGGCCTCGTGGCGGCCCGAACCTCTAGGGCCCTATATTACTTACACAGACGCGTTGTGAGCTTGTTGTGATTTATTTTCATTTCATGTTTATCTAAAAAGATTAAGTCCATAAATAGTCTTGAAACAGTTAAAAAGAGATGCACTATTTACAGTTAAAACTTATTGAGAAACATTATTATTACTGCATGCTTGAATATTTGTTGTGGATTATTTGAGTTTTGTTTGGAGTAAGACTGGGCGCTTTTATTTTGAAAGGGGGAAGTCCCTATTCACCCTTACTTTGAGCTAAGTCGCAACCTGGAAAAGACCAGTGTTTTGATCTTGAACGAAGCCTTTGTACAATGTTTTTCACCTGTTTTCTATTTTTCAACTGCAAGAAGTCAGTTAACTTTTGTTAAACGAGTCATCATTTCACCCTTTCTAAGAACTTTCAATTACAGTAGATCGCGTATAACTATTTTAAAATGTTTTTCCAAATAGTAAAAAATGCCTCAAATGTTTAGG